>NC_082392.1:182717-200472 GCF_031168955.1 Gadus macrocephalus | reverse complement strand
AAGGCCGATTTAGGGTCGTTTTAGACGCAGAGACGTAAGCACGTAATTTACACAAGGGACTTGTTTTAGACAAGTTTTGATTTACGGTTCCTTTAAGGTTCCTTAAGGATTGCGCGTGTTGCAAGGGGATTCTCCGCCAGAACAGTAGGGGGAGCAACGAACGAATCTGTGGGCGTGGAAGTGGAAATCGCTGGCTTGTTTATATTTATGCACTTCCAGTATTTTCGACGAGAGTAGCAGTAGCTAAGTTTAGGTTAGCGGTCTTTTTCCACACTCTGAACGATGTTAAGGTTGAGTCGAAGACAGTTGAGGGAGCTGGAGCTGATAAGCATTGAAAAGGATGTGGTTAGCTGGCCAATCACAGTCTTTGCGAGCTGCGTAGGGCCGTAGTGTTTTAGTCGCATAGTCAGGAATTCTGGGCGACGCACTTAAGCACGTAAGGGGGGATATTTTACCGCGCAAGGGGGGGTTATGTATCTTACGTGCTTACGCGTTACGTCTAAAACAGAGCATATATCGGCCTTAACACATGCTAACAACATACCCCAAGTCAGGTAAAGGCATCAGGCTAACACATGCTAACAACATACCCCAAGTCAGGTAAAGGGATCAGGCTAACACATGCTAGCAACATACCCCCGTCAGGTAAAGGGATCAGGCTAACACATGCTAACAACATACCCCAAGTCAGGTAAAGGGATCAGGCTAACACATGCTAGCAACATACCCTCCGTCAGGTAAAGGGATCAGGCTAACACATGCTAACAACATACCCCAAGTCAGGTAATGGGATCAGGCTAACACATGCTAACAACATACCCCAAGTCAGGTAAAGGGATCAGGCTAACACATGCTAGCAACATACCCCCGTCAGGTAAAGGGATCAGGCTAACACATGCTAACAACATACCCCAAGTCAGGTAAAGGGATCAGGCTAACACATGCTAACAACATACCCCAAGTCAGGTAAAGGGATCAGGCCAACACATGCTAATAACGTACCCCAAGTCAGGTAAAGGGATCAGGCTAACACATGCTAACAACATACCTCAAGTCAGGTAAAGGGATCAGGCTAACACATGCTAACAACATACCCCAAGTCAGGTAAAGGGATCAGGCTAACACATGCTAACAACATACCCCAAGTCAGGTAAAGGGATCAGGCTAACACATGCTAGCAACATACCCCAAGTCAGGTAAAGGGATCAGGCTAGCACATGCTAGCAGCATACCCTCAGTCAGGTAATGGAATCAGGCTAACACATGCTAACAACATACCCTCAGTCTGGTAAAGGGATCAACATACCCACACTCTTGTTGTACTTTAATACGACATGCTAAAACCTCCTCTAAACATGTACTAGATGGTTAACTACCCAGGCTGACCCACGCTAACAGCCCTCTGTCTCCCCTCTGCTCTGCAGCCTGTCGGACCTGCTCCACATGTCGGTCCAGATCTCCTCAGGGATGAGGTATCTGGCCTCGCTGAACTTCGTACACCGCGACCTGGCCTCCAGGAACTGCCTGCTGGACCGCCGTCTCACCATCAAGATCGCCGACTTCGGGATGAGCCGCAACCTGTACAGCAGCGACTACTACCGCATCCAGGGGCGCGCAGTGTTGCCCATCCGCTGGATGGCCTGGGAGAGCATCCTACTGGTAGGGCACTGGGAGGGCACTGGGACGCACTGGGAGGGCTTTACTGGGAGAGCATCCTACTGGTGGGGCACTGGGAGGGCACTGGGAGCGAAAACTGAGAGAGCTTCATGCTGGTCGACTGGGACACTGGGAGAGGTTCAAACTGGGACACACTGGGATACTGGGAGGGGGGCACTTGGAGTGCTTCATACTGGGACACACTGGGATACTGGGAGGGGGGCACTTGGAGTGCTTCATACTGGGACACACTGGGATACTGGGAGGGGGGCACTTGGAGTGCTTCATACTGGGACACACTGGGATACTGGGAGGCTTCAAGCTGCTGTACAAATAATGATCAATAAATCATATTTATAAAAGCTATTGTCATACTCTACCCCCTGCTCTACTCTCCACTCCTGCTCTACTCCTGCTCTACTCCTGCTCTACTCTCTACCCCCTGCTCTACTCCTGCTCTACTCCTGCTCTACTCTCTACCCCCTGCTCTACTCCTGCTCTACTCCTGCTCTACTCTCTACCCCCTGCTCTACTCCTGCTGTACTCTCTACCCCCTGCTCTACTCCTGCTCTACTCTCTACCCCCTGCTCTACTCCTGCTCTACTCTCTACCCCCTGCTCTACTCCTGCTCTACTCCTGCTCTACTCTCTACCCCCTGCTCTACTCCTGCTCTACTCCTGCTCTACTCTCTACCCCCTGCTCTACCCCTGCTCTACTCTCTACCCCCTGCTCTACGCCTGCTCTACTCTCTACCCCCTGCTCTACTCCTGCTCTACTCTCTACCCCCTGCTCTACTCCTGCTCTACCCCTGCTCTACTCTCTACCCCCTGCTCTACCTCCTGCTCTACTCCTGCTCTACCCCTGCTCTACACCTGCTCTACTCCTGCTCTACACCTGCTCTACTCCTGCTCTACCCCTGCTCTACACCTGCTCTACCCCTGCTCTACTCCTGCTCTACTCCTGCTCTACTCTCTACCCCCTGCTCTACCCCCTGCTCTACACCTGCTCTACTCTCTACCCCTGCTCTACACCTGCTCTACTCCTGCTCTACTCCTGCTCTACTCTCTACCCCCTGCTCTACCTCCTGCTCTACACCTGCTCTACTCCTGCTCCACTCTCTACCCCTGCTCTACCTCCTCCTCTACCCCTGCTCTACTCCTGCTCTACTCCTGCTCCACTCTCTACCCCTGCTCTACCTCCTCCTCTACCCCTGCTCTACTCCTGCTCCAGGGTAAGTTCACCACGGCCAGCGATGTGTGGGCGTTCGGAGTGACGCTGTGGGAGGTGTTCACCATGTGCAAGGAGCAGCCCTACAGCCTGCTGTCGGACCAGCAGGTCATCCAGAACACCGGAGAGTTCTTCAGGAACCAGGGCAGACAGGTAACTAACCCGCCCTAACCCTAACTAACCCACCCTAACCCTAACTAGCCCTAACCCATGTTCCATAAATACTGACATGCATTTCTTCAGGTGTTTCCTCAACCGCGCTGCATGCTAACGGCTAACATCATGTGACCTGTTGCTTCTGGCCCCACCTAGGTCCTCCTCTATGCCCCGCCCCTCTGCCCCCCCTCCCTCTTCAAGCTGATGATGTGCTGCTGGGGCCGCGACGCCGACCAGAGGCCCAGCTTCGAGGGCCTGTACCGGGCCCTGAGGCCCCACGCCGACCAGTGACCCCCCCCCGGGCCCCACGCTGACCAGTGTGACCCCCCGGGGCCCCACGCCGACCAGTGTGACCCCCGGGGCCCGGGGCCCCACGTTGACCAGTGACCCCCCCCCGGGGTCACACACCGACCAGTGACCCTCCCCCGGCCCCGGGGCCCCACGCCGCCCAGTGAGACCCCCCCGGGCACCATGCCGACCAGTGAGACCCCCCCGGGCCCCATGCCGACCAGTGAGACCCCCCCCCCCCCGGGGCCCCACGCCGCCCAGTGAGACCCCCCCGGGGCCTACCCCGACCAGTGACCCCCCCCGGGCCCCACGCCGCCCAGTGAGACCCCCCCGGGCCCCATGCCGACCAGTGAGACCCCCCCCCGGGGCCTACCCCGACCAGTGACCCTCCCCCGGCCCCGGGGCCCCACGCCGCCCAGTGAGGCCCCCCCGGGGCCCCACCCCGACCAGTGACCCCCCCCGGGCCCCACGCCGACCAGTGAGACCCCCCGGGGCCCCACGCCGACCAGTGTGACCCCCTGGGGCCCCACGCCGACCAGTGTGACCCCCCCCCCCCCCCCCGGGGCCCCACCCCGACCAGTGAGACCCCCCAGGGGGGAGGGAGGAGACATCAGGGGGGAGACAGCAGGGGGGACTAAAGGAGAGGGGGGGAGACCAGGGGGGAGTCAGGGGGGGGGGGGACACCAGGGGGCAGGGGGTGTGGTTTGAAAGAGGGAGGGGCCTATTTGCTGATCGGTTCCGTCTCTTTTCCTCTGGACTGAAACGTCTTCAGACTTCTCCAGATATATCTCACTTGTTATCGTCTATAAAGAATACTATCTGTGGTTTCTAAGGGTTCCTTTGTTCTTTCTGCCTGTAGTCTAGGGTCAGGGGTCACAGGGCTAGTTAGTTTGGTTAAGCACTGTTCAGTTTTCCGTGATCATTATTAACGCACACTGGAGCTAGTGTCACATTCTGGTGGTTCTGTTTCTTTGTGGTTTTTGGTGTTTTATACTCCGGTTACGTGACATTGCTTGTGTTTATTTGAATGTTGTACAGCTCAGTTCCACAGCGCGTTGTAACCTGTGTGAGGCGTCTGCAAAACGTCCGTCTGTGAATCAAACTGTGCAATGGGGCTAAGAGTAGCTTAAGCTTTACCTTAGCTTTAGCTATCACTAGGTCGAACTTCACCTAGGCCGTGTTCCAATACCCGTACTGTCCGTAGTACGCAGTACGTTCCAATTCAGATCCGGCGAAAAGAAGTATACTTCAAGGACCCGGATGCCGTACTCAAAATGGGCTAATCGTGAAGTGTGGATCGAAGGACACTCTCCGTACTCAACGGCAGCCATCTTAGCTACGTAGCGGAAGAAGCGGAGCCAGGCTGAGCCAAAGTCGGCGCATTTTCCACATAGCCTGCATTAATAGTCATTTTGTAGTTTTTATAGCTTTTTATAGCTGCTAGGCGTAAAGAGTTCACCGTTCAAAGCGGGATGTTTATTGCGGGGGAGGAGCCGCGGCGGCAGTCGTGATCGTCATTTCCGGTAAGTGCACCACAGAGTACTCGATTTGGAACAGCACTCACATCTAAAAAATTAGCGTACTCAAGTGAGTACGGATAGTGCAGATAGTGTACTTCCTTTAAGTGTACTCATGGAAGTACGGGTATTGGAACACAGCCCTAGCTTTAGATTAAGATTTATCTTGTCCTATTGTTAGCTTAAACTTTACCTAGCTTTAGCTTTAACTAGCTTCAGCTGTACCTAGCTTTAGTTTACCTAGCTTTAGCTTAAACTAGCTTCAGCTTTACCTAGCTTTAGCTTTAACAATCTTCAGCTTTACCTAGCTTTAGTTTACCTAGGTTTAGCTTTAACTAGCTTTAGCTTTAACCATCTTAAGCTTTACCTAGCTACAGCTTTATCTAGCTTTGCCAAGCTTTAGATTTAGGGTTACCTAGCTTTAGCTTTAACTAGCTTTAGCGTTACCCCATCTTAACTTTAGGTTTATGTAATTGTAGCTTTACCTTGCTTTAGTTTTACTCTTACTTTATCATGAAAGATTATATCTGTTAAGAGGGCTGACCTGTTTTCAGAAGACCTTAACCTAACTGCCGTTTATCATGTAGGACGTAAGCCTAATCGCCAGGGCAACAGTTTCCCTGTTGTTCCCACGCTTATCGCCAGGGCAACAGTCAGGATGTTGGATGTAAAACATGACAGGTGGATGAGGACCAGATATTGAATCACAAGACCCCTTTTTGAGACGTTGTTATCATGTTGTTTATTACAAACAGTTTATTATTTTTCTTTCAAATAATTTTTAGCTCCAAAGTGGTCTGACAATGTCACGAAAACCGAACAGAGACCAAAGATTTGTTGTAATTCAGTGGTGTTGAGTTTTCCTGATTTCTAGCTGTGTGTGAGAGTGAGTAGAGAGTTGAGATATTTGTGATATTCCTTGTGGCTGTGGGAGCTGTTTAAAGGTGACACCTGTGGAGGAGCTGGTCAGGGGGAGGGAGCTGTTTAAAAGTGACACCTGTGGAGGGGCACTAGACTGTCGTCTATTTGGTCCTGGGTCAATTTCAAACACAAACAAGTTTAAATGGGCCATTTGTCTGTGAATGGGGATTTTGTGTGATAACTGTTATAATTGTTTAATCATCTAAAGAAATTATAGCAATAATACAACATAATTGTGTTATATTTTTATTTGGGATGCTTTGATTCTTATTGTTTTCTGTTTATTTCTGTTGTTTCTCTCCTTTATTTGATATTTGTAGGCTAGCCAAAAAGCTCTTTTATTTTAGCACAAAACTATGCTTTGAAACTAAAATTATGCCGACCAATTTCTATCTATTTGTATAACTTTTTATGTTTTTCTTCTAATAAACAAAAACCTGCATCAAAAAATAACACAGTAACCCTTTACTTAAAGAAACCTTTAACTTTTCTCTTTGTCCCAACGTGTAATGCGCCAGAAGATGCAGTTCTCGCCTGTGAAACCAGGGGGCAGCAGAAGGCCATCAGTTAGAACGCGGTTATTTACAAGGCATGCTATTGTTATAATTAATTTATAAACAGTAGGCTGTTAAGAACACGTTTATTTAGTGTGGTCATGGGAAGGAGCAGTGATTTTCTATACTTGACTGGACAGAGTGTAACATTTCGTGATATACTGGCTATATGTTTGAATGTTCGTCTTCTCTGTAATGATAACCTGGCTCATACCAACAACTGGATCCAGGCTTCCACAGTGTGAATGCAAAGAGACCCAAGCTACCTGCGGGTCTACGTAAGCAGGCCAAACCAGGCCTAAGACTGGCTGGGTAAGCAGGCCAAACCAGGCCTAAACAACCGGCTGGGTAAGCAGGCCAAACCAGGCCTAAACAACCGGCTGGGTAAGCAGGCCAAACCAGGCCTAAGACTGGCTGGGTAAGCAGGCCAAACCAGGCCTAAGACTGGCTGGGTAAGCAGGCCAAACCAGGCCTAAGACTGGCTGGGTAAGCAGGCCAAACCAGGCCTAAGACTGGCTGGGTAAGCAGGCCAAACCAGGCCTAAGACTGGCTGGGTAAGCAGGCCAAACCAGGCCTAAGACTGGCTGGGTAAGCAGGCCAAACCAGGCCTAAAAAACGCCAACCAGCTCCCTCCCATATATATTTTATGTCAGCAGACCTTACAAGGAGAACTGAACTGGTTTCAAACCAGCCTACCTGTCTGACTGTCTGACTGCCCCCTGTCAGTCTAAACACACACACACACACACACACACACACACACACACACACACACACACACACACACACACACACACACACACACACACACACACACACACACACACACAGGAAGGTGATGTTTCCGTCAGTTCATTCCTTTGCGCCGTCAGCAGGGGCTGCTTCTCATTGGAAACAAGATGGCCGACCAGGGGGGCGATGGCGATAAAGGCCCCTCTTTGATCTTTATACCGATGTTATAAAAACAATGTTATAAAACAGGCCTTTGTTCAGCTCGGTCGCCGTGTGTGTGTGTGTGTGTGTGTGTGTGTGTGTGTGTGTGTGTGTGGGGGGGGGGGGGGGGGGGGGGGGGGGGGGGGTACCTGCCGCAGCTACCACTAGCCCAGCGGTCTGCATCGCGTTAGCGGCCTGACGTTCGTGAGAAGTCTGCTTTTAAACATCCTATGGAAACACATCTAATTAAACAGCTGGATCAAAGAACCGCCTTCAGAGCCAGCACACTCTGCCCTACACGCATCAACTCACTTAAACCTCCAAACCTATCGTACTTAAACCTCCAAACCTATCGTACTTAAACCTCCAACCTATCGTACTTAAACCTCCAAACCTATCGTACTTAAACCTCCAAACCTATCGTACTTAAACCATCTGAAGTCAGCTCACCTAAACCTCGCTCACTTAAACCTCTAAACCTATCGTACTTAAACCTCTACACTAGCTCACTTAACCTCTTAACCTGTCCTACAAGCCTCTACCTAGCACCCCCATACTCTAAAGCTGCCTCGACATGATCCCACCTAAACCAAACTTAGCTCAACTCTGCCGCCTCACCAATGAAAGGAACGTTTGGGAAGGTGTCAACATTTTGTGGACAATACGACATGTATGCTGTGAGTCTACCAGATTTTCTGGTTGGCTGGATAAACCGTTGGTATTAATTATTGGTGGCTTCAGTTGGTGTTCTTAAATGCTGAAACCATTAGAAATGCTATAACATTTAAATCCCAAACCATTCTGTAAAATAAGATCTTTGTTCTGTGACCTTGGGACTCAATGGTCCCTTTTAACGAGAATCGACAGCATACGGAAATCATTAGCAGGCCTTTGAAGAACAGGGTCCTACTCCCTGGGACTCAATCTGTAGAGCAAGGCAATAACACTGCAGGGTTCTACTCCATGTGTGACTCAGTAGAAGAGCTTAATGGAGCTATCTGAACGACATGCTGAATACAAAGTGTATCACAGCATTAGAAGCGTTTATGTTTTATAGAACATAGAGGCTTTATCCTCACCTGAAAGGGCTTTATTTAGCTGTATATTATACATGATATTTTGTACTGCTAATTAGGGGTAAAGTGCAGCAGTGTGAGGGTTGGGTCCAGTTCTGTGGGTTGGGGTTAGCGCTGACCACCGGGGGGGTTACCGGAGCTATTAGACTGGAGCTCTACACACACGGATATTCCAGGGATTCAAAACTGAGAAACTGTCTCTCATTCGCAACCTCTTTTAATTTCTAGGCGATTCAATGATACATACATCAATACTACACATTATATTCTACCGCCTCCCCCCTGGTGGTGGTAACGCCCCCAGCACCTCAGCGCGTGGCGCCGGTGACGCCCCCTCAGCCCCCTCCGTCCTTCAGGTAGAGGTTCTTCTCAGTCATTCTTCTCTCCATTGGCCGATTGGTTCTTCTCTCCAGTGACCGACTCATTCTCGACCATGAAGGAGTTCTCCCTCCGCGCGCTCCCTTGGCTGGTGACGCGCTTGTGTTTCCTTCGCGCGGCTCTGGACCCCGGCGCGGGTCAGGATGGATCGCGGGCTGCAGGTGCGCCGCAGCGGGGATTGACTTGGCGCCATAACGGACAGGTTCACCGGATCCTCAGTCACGGTTCTCAGTACCGACCATCTGCGCGGCGTCCTCCCGGTTCAGGCCCGTGGCGGGATGACCTGGTGTTCCTCAGCAACGAGACGCAGTCCTCCGGGCCGCCCGCCGCACCTCGGGTTCCCGCGGTCAGCAGCTCTGCGCAATTACGCGCCGCGCGTCAAAACCGGCCTAGTGGAACAGAGAGCACCGGAGAGCCGGTCCCGGTGCGGCCGGTGGACGGGATGGTCGGGGACGACCCTTACAACAATCCGTACAAAGCGGCAAACTACCACCCCTACTATAACTACCACAACTCCTACTACCGGCCCGGAACCCGATGGAGGCCCGGGTACGGCACCCGCTACCACCAACACGGTAAGACTAGGACTAGTTAACACTAGTTGCCACCAACACGGTAAGACTAACACTATTAAACACTACTTACCACCAACACGGTAAGACTAACACTATTTAACGCTAGTTAACACCAACGCGGTAAGACTCACACTCAGGGGCGGATCTAGAAAAATATTCATGGGGTGGCAAGAGGGGGACAGGAGATTTTGAGGGGTGGCACCCTCTGGCAGAAGTATATACAGTATGCCGATTTAATTAAAGCCATACTAATCAATATTTACTTGGAAAGCCCCCACATTTAGATATTTTGACTCAATAACATTATATTTAATTTATTGTGGGATGAGTAAAGCCTTACATTTAAACATAAAAGGTTTCAGACAAAATGTAATAAATTATTACTGAATAATTACAAAATCCACCTGCCTTACAACAAACACCTGCACTATTACACCAGCAGGGGTATGGGGCTAAAAATATATGCAAAGAGAGCTGCAATATGTATTTTAGTTAACAATAAGTTGGCATTGGTCCATGAGATATTCCTATCAGATGTCAATCATCAGTCCAACTTGAGTGCAAATATCACTTTATTCACCGATTCCAATAATTTACATACAATGCCACCCTCAAAGTGCGGTGACATAGAATAACTCCAAAAGTAGAGTGTATTACCTGCATGCTTGGAAGAGCCAAATGGGGATTCAGGGGAAGTGCTATCAAAGATTTCCCTCTCTTTCTTTTTTTATATCTTTAATTTCTAAGTATTTAAGACCTTTTGGGTTTACCTTATTATTTTTTTTGCTCTTGATGTGAAGCTTGTTTTATTATTAATTATTGATGACTTATATTGGTTTATAAAAGTTCAGACAGGTGTGCAACCAAGTAGATTAGAGATGGCCATTTGTAAATAATTTACAGAAGATGATTTGCATTTTGTTGTCCAAGTACTTGTTACTTGGTTCAATGACAATAAAGTTTAATATAATCAAATCGAATGACTGTTGATACAAAAGGAGGCACATGAAGTCAACGGTCAGGAAAACCAGCTGAGTGTAGAAGGGTTTGTGTTTGTTAGCGCGTCTTTAGCGCGGATTGCAATTCTTATTGCAGCCTGCAGGGTTATGCGAGAAACATACGGAGGGACGTGGTCGTTGAGCTCCGCCGCCCCACATTGCATGACACGTTAAACTCAACTAGAATCGCCACCATCAATTTGATATCAACAGAACAAAAATAGTCTGAAAGCCTACAGAAACTATAGATAGTTAATGTGACAATCACATTATTAAAAATAAACTTGGAGCAATGATTTACTGGGGAACTATTTTTTTGGGAGAATGCTTTTGCAGGGAGTTCGCCGCCCCACCTGCCCATATGGACGGCACGCGCCTGCTATGCAGCTATAAGGCATTCCAATCTTAACTTAAGTCTTTAACTATGATGTTTATGTAATACACAGCCCTGCTCTTTTCTAATTATTATAATTTCTTTATAGATAGACGGTTGATCAGTATTACCTCAAGAATGTAGTCTCTCTGCCGCGCCGCTTGCTTCGTTCGTTTGGAGGACTCTCGCGCCTTCCTTGTATTCAAAATCAGTGCCGGCGGGAGTCTCGGGGAGGGGGGGGGGGGGGGGGGGGCAGGCGGGATGGGGCAATATTTCCTGGTTGCATTCACTTGCAGTCAGACTTTTAAAACTCGCTTTTGTAAATGTCTTGTAAAAGCAAAAAAAAAAAAAATATGAATTTGGCGCTGCCAACTGGGGTGGCAGCTGGGGTGGCAAGGCTTTTTTTAGGGTGGCAGTTGCCACCCCATGCCACCCCAGTAGATCCGCCCCTGCTCACACTAGAACACTATTGATCACCATCACGGTAAGACTAACACTAGTTACCACCAACACGGTAAGACTCACACTATTTATGACTAGTTAACATAACACCAACACGGTAAGACTAACACTAGTTAACACCAACTCGAAGACAAACACTATTTAACACTAGTCAACGCCAACACGGTAAGGCCAACACTAGTTAACACTAGTTAACACCAACACGGTAAGACAAACTGTAGTTAACACTACTTACTAACAACACGGTAAGACTAACACTAGTTGCCACTAGTTAACACCAACACGGTAAGACAAACACTAGTTAACACTACTTACTAACAACATGGTAAGACTAACACAAGTTACCACTAGTTAACACCAACATGTTAAGACTAACACTAGTTAACCCTACTTACTAACAACACGGTAAGACTAACGCTAGTTACCACCAGTTAACACCAACACAGTAAGACTAACACTAGTTAACACTACTTACTAAAAACATGGTAAGACTAACACTAGTTACCACTAGTTAACACCAACACGGTAAGACTAACACTAGTTACCACTAGTTAACACCAACACGGTAAGACTAACACTAGTTAACACTACTTACTAACAACACGGTAAGACTAACACTAGTTACCACTAGTTAACACCAACACGGTAAGACTAAACTAGTTAACACTAGCTACACCAACACGGTAAGACTTACACTAGTTAACACTACTTACTAACAACACGGTAAGACTAACACTAGTTACCACTAGTTAACACCAACACTGTAAGACTAACACTAGTTAACACTACTTACTAACAACACGGTAAGAATAACACTAGTTAACTCTCTATCCCTCTAGTCCACCCTGACCCCTGACCTCTACTCCCGTAGGGCTCCCTGACCTCTGATCTCTGACCTCTACTCCTCTAGGGCTTTCTGACCTGGTCCCTGACCTCTGACCTCTACTCCCCTAGAGCTCCCTGACCTCTGACATCTACTCCTCTAGGGCTCCCTGACCTGGTCCCTGACCTCTGACCTCTACTCCTCTAGGGCTCCCTGACCTGGTCCCTGACCTCTACTCCTCTAGGGCTCCCTGACCTGGTCCCTGACCTCTGACCTCTACTCCTCTAGGGCTCCCTGACCTCTGACCTCTACTCCTCTAGGGCTTCCTGACCTGGTCCCTGACCTCTGACCTCTACTCCTCTAGGGCTCCCTGACCTCTGACCTCTACTCCTCTAGGGCTTCCTGACCTCTACTCCTCTAGGGCTTCCTGACCTCTACTCCTCTAGGGCTCCCTGACCTGGTCCCTGACCTCTGACCTCTACTCCTCTAGGGCTTCCTGACCTCTACTCCTCTAGGGCTTCCTGACCTCTGACCTCTACTCCTCTAGGGCTTCCTGACCTCTACTCCTCTAGGGCTCCCTGACCTGGTCCCTGACCTCTGACCTCTACTCCTCTAGGGCTTCCTGACCTGGTCCCTGACCTCTGACCTCTACTCCTCAAGGGCTCCCTGACCTCTGACCTCTACTCCTCTAGGGCTTCCTGACCTCTGACCTCTACTCCTCTAGGGCTCCCTGACCTCTGACCTCTACTCCTCTAGGGCTTCCTGACCTCTACTCCTCTAGGGCTTCCTGACCTCTACTCCTCTAGGGCTCCCTGACCTGGTCCCTGACCTCTGACCTCTACTCCTCTAGGGCTTCCTGACCTCTGACCTCTACTCCCGTAGGGCTCCCTGACCTCTGACCTCTACTCCTCTAGGGCTTCCTGACCTGGTCCCTGACCCCTACCTCATCCAGGCCTCCAGCTACATCCAGAGGCTGCCCGTCTACAGCCTCCGCTGCGCCGCGGAGGAGAGCTGCCTCGCCAGGTCTGACCGGGGGCAGGAAGTCAGGGGGTCCTCAACAGGAAGTCAGGGGGTCCTGTACAGGAAGTCAGGGGGTCCTGTACAGGAAATCAGGGAGTCCTGTACAGGAAGTCAGGGAGTCCTCCACAGGAAGTCAGGCAATCCTGTGCAGGAAGACAGGGAGTAAAATAATGTAAATCAATCTAAACTAATGTAATTAGTTGTAATTTCAAAGTGTGGAATTCTGCATAAAGCCTAATCTAAAATAACTTGTTTTATGTAATCTAATTTATTATATAATGGTTAAATCAGATCTAACCTATTCTAATCTTATTTAGTCTAATGGAGTCTGGTGGAATGTAACGTTTTTAAATCAAATCTGATGCATTTCTATCTAATCTAATCTAATCTAATGGAATTTATTTTAATCTAATCTAATCTAATGGCATTTATTTTAATCTAATCTAATTTAATGGTATTTATTTTATTTTTTACTCTTTTTTTTTCAGTACTTATTTTTCAATACTTGCATTATTGTTTATTGTTTACTGTTTATTGTTTGTTAAGATCGAGTGCAACGGATACCAAGACAAATTCCTAATATGTGTAAATGTATTTGGCAATAAAGCTTTTCTAATACTAATTCTTATTTCAATCTAATCTAATCTAATTTAATGTATTCTCATTCTCATCTCATCTCAGGGTCTGGACCGGTCTGGTCTTGACCGTTCTGGTCTGGACCGGTCTGGTCTGGACCAGGTGGGTCTGGACCGGTCTGGTCAGGACCAGGTGGGTCTGGACCGGTCTGGTCTGGACCGGTCTGGTCTGGACCGGCAGGGTCTGGACCGGTCTGGTCTGGACCAGGAGGGTCTGGACCGGTCTGGTCTGGACCGGCAGGGTCTGGACCGGTCTGGTCTGGACCAGGAGGGTAATGTGAATATGAATGCGTGGGTCTATAGGTAGGGTGGTGTTTGGTCCATAGGTAGGGTGGTGTTTGGTCTATAGGTGGGGTGGTGTTTGGTCCATAGGTAGGGTGGTGTTTGGTCTATAGGTAGGGTGGTGTTTGGTCTATAGGTAGGGTGGTGTTTGGTCTATAGGTAGGGTGGTGTTTGGTCTATAGGTGGGGTGGTGTTTGGTCTATAGGTGGGGTGGTGTTTGGTCCATAGGTAGGGTGGTGTTTGGTCTATAGGTAGGGTGGTGTTTGGTCTATAGGTAGGGTGGTGTTTGGTCCATAGGTGGGGTGGTGTTTGGTCTATAGGTAGGGTGGTGTTTGGTCCATAGGTAGGGTGGTGTTTGGTCTATAGGTAGGGTGGTGTTTGGTCTATAGGTGGGGTGGTGTTTGGTCTATAGGTAGGGTGGTGTTTGGTCTATAGGTAGGGTGGTGTTTGGTCTATAGGTAGGGTGGTGTTTGGTAATAAAGGCAAAAAAGCTTTTCTAATACTAATTCTTATTTCAATCTAATCTAATCTAATTTAATGTATTCTCATCCAAACAAATATAATCTAATTGAATGTATTTTAATCAAATCTACTCAAATCTTATCGAATGTAATCGAATGTATTTCAATCTATTCTAATCTAATCTAATGTAATCTATTGTAATGTAATGTAATGTAATGTAATCTATTGTAATCTATTCTAATGTAATGTAATCTATTTTAATGTAATGTAATGTAATCTATTGTAATGTAATGTAATGTAATGTAATGTAATGTAATGTAATCTATCGTAATGTAATGTAATGTAATCTATTCCAATGTAATATAATCCACTGTCTCCAGTTCGGCTCAGCAGGCGAGGGACTTTGAGACCCGGGTTCTGCTGAGGTTCCCTCAGCGCGTGAAGAACCAGGGAACGGCCGACTTCCTGCCCAGCAAGCCTCGCTACACCTGGGAGTGGCACAGCTGTCACCGGTGGGTCCTATGGGGTCTGGACCGGTCTGGTCTGGACCAGGAGGGTCTGGACCCGTCTGGTCTGGACCAGGAGGGTCTGGACCGGTCTGGGCTGGACCGGTCTGGTCTGGACCGGCAGGGTCTGGACCAGCAGGGTCTGGACCGGTCTGGTCTGGATCGGTCTGGTCTGGACCAGGAGGGTCTGGACCGGTCTGGTCTGGACCGGTCTGGTCTGGACCGGCAGGGTCTGGACCGGTCTGGTCTGGACCAGGAGGGTCTTGACCGGTCTGGTCTGGACCGGCAGGGTCTGGACCGGTCTGGTCTTGACCGTTCTGGTCTGGACCGGTCTGGTCTGGACCAGGTGGGTCTGGACCGGTCTGGTCAGGACCAGGTGGGTCTGGACCGGTCTGGTCTGGACCGGTCTTGTCTGGACCGGCAGGGTCTGGACCGGTCTGGTCTGGACCAGGAGGGTCTGGACCGGTCTGGTCTGGACCGGCAGGGTCTGGACCGGTCTGGTCTGGACCAGGAGGGTAATGTGAATATGAATGCGTGGGTCTATAGGTAGGGTGGTGTTTGGTCCATAGGTAGGGTGGTGTTTGGTCTATAGGTGGGGTGGTGTTTGGTCCATAGGTAGGGTGGTGTTTGGTCTATAGGTAGGGTGGTGTTTGGTCTATAGGTAGGGTGGTGTTTGGTCCATAGGTGGGGTGGTGTTTGGTCTATAGGTAGGGTGGTGTTTGGTCCATAGGTAGGGTGGTGTTTGGTCTATAGGTAGGGTGGTGTTTGGTCTATAGGTGGGGTGGTGTTTGGTCTATAGGTAGGGTGGTGTTTGGTCTATAGGTAGCGTGGTGTTTGGTCTATAGGTAGGGTGGTGTTTGGTCTATAGGTAGGGTGGTGTTTGGTCCATAGGTAGGGTGGTGTTTGGTCTATAGGTAGGGTGGTGTTTGGTCTATAGGTAGGGTGGTGTTTGGTCTATAGGTAGGGTGGTGTTTGGTCTATAGGTAGGGTGGTGTTTGGTCTATAGGTAGGGTGGTGTTTGGTCTATAGGTAGGGTGGTGTTTGGTCTATAGGTAGGGTGGTGTTTGGTCTATAGGTAGGGTGGTGTTTGGTCTATAGGTAGGGTGGTGTTTGGTCTATAGGTAGGGTGGTGTTTGGTCTATAGGTAGGGTGGTGTTTGGTCTATAGGTAGGGTGGTGTTTGGTCTATAGGTAGGGTGGTGTTTGGTCCATAGGTAGGGTGGTGTTTGGTCTATAGGTAGGGTGGTGTTTGGTCCATAGGTAGGGTGGTGTTTGGTCTATAGGTAGGGTGGTGTTTGGTCTATAGGTAGGGGGGTGTTTGGTCTATAGGTAGGGTGGTGTTTGGTCTATAGGTAGGGTGGTGTTTGGTCTATAGGTAGGGTGGTGTTTGGTCCATAGGTAGGGTGGTGTTTGGTCTATAGGTAGGGTGGTGTTTGGTCCATAGGTAGGGTGGTGTTTGGTCCATAGGTAGGGTGGTGTTTGGTCCATAGGTAGGGTGGTGTTTGGTCCATAGGTAGGGTGGTGTTTGGTCCATAGGTAGGGTGGTGTTTGGTCTATAGGTAGGGTGGTGTTTGGTCTATAGGTAGGGTGGTGTTTGGTCCATAGGTAGGGTGGTGTTTGGTCTATAGGTAGGGTGGTGTTTGGTCTATAGGTAGGGTGGTGTTTGGTCTATAGGTAGGGTGGTGTTTGGTCTATAGGTAGGGTGGTGTTTGGTCCATAGGTAGGGTGGTGTTTGGTCTATAGGTAGGGTGGTGTTTGGTCTATAGGTAGGGTGGTGTTTGGTCCATAGGTAGGGTGGTGTTTGGTCTATAGGTAGGGTGGTGTTTGGTCTATAGGTAGGGTGGTGTTTGGTCCATAGGTAGGGTGGTGTTTGGTCCATAGGTAGGGTGGTGTTTGGTCTATAGGTAGGGTGGTGTTTGGTCCATAGGTAGGGTGGTGTTTGGTCTATAGGTAGGGTGGTGTTTGGTCTATAGGTAGGGTGGTGTTTGGTCCATAGGTAGGGTGGTGTTTGGTCTATAGGTAGGGTGGTGTTTGGTCTATAGGTAGGGTGGTGTTTGGTCCATAGGTGGGGTGGTGTTTGGTCTATAGGTAGGGTGGTGTTTGGTCCATAGGTAGGGTGGTGTTTGGTCTATAGGTAGGGTGGTGTTTGGTCCATAGGTAGGGTGGTGTTTGGTCTATAGGTAGGGTGGTGTTTGGTCTATAGGTAGGGTGGTGTTTGGTCTATAGGTAGGGTGGTGTTTGGTCCATAGGTAGGGTGGTGTTTGGTCTATAGGTAGGGTGGTGTTTGGTCTATAGGTAGGGTGGTGTTTGGTCTATAGGTAGGGTGGTGTTTGGTCTATAGTTAGGGTGGTGTTTGGTCTATAGGTAGGGTGGTGTTTGGTCTATAGGTAGGGTGGTGTTTGGTCTATAGGTAGGGTGGTGTTTGGTCTATAGGTGGGGTGGTGTTTGGTCTATAGGTAGGGTGGTGTTTGGTCTATAGGTAGGGTGGTGTTTGGTCTATAGGTAGGGTGGTGTTTGGTCTATAGGTAGGGTGGTGTTTGGTCTATAGGTAGGGTGGTGTTTGGTCTATAGGTAGGGTGGTGTTTGGTCTATAGGTAGGGTGGTGTTTGGTCTATAGGTAGGGTGGTGTTTGGTCCATAGGTAGGGTGGTGTTTGGTCTATAGGTAGGGTGGTGTTTGGTCTATAGGTAGGGTGGTGTTTGGTCTATAGGTAGGGTGGTGTTTGGTCTATAGGTAGGGTGGTGTTTGGTCTATAGGTAGGGTGGTGTTTGGTCTATAGGTAGGGTGGTGTTTGGTCCATAGGTAGGGTGGTGTTTGGTCTATAGGTAGGGTGGTGTTTGGTCTATAGGTAGGGTGGTGTTTGGTCTATAGGTAGGGTGGTGTTTGGTCTATAGTTAGGGTGGTGTTTGGTCTAT
>NC_082392.1:136743-180117 GCF_031168955.1 Gadus macrocephalus | reverse complement strand
TCAGTCAGGCCTGCACATAAAAAAAATAAATAATAATAATAATAATTGATCGAGTTACAGAAGACTCGGTCAAGAAAGATGAGAAGAATTCATAGAATTCGAAGGCAAACCCATGCGTCTAGTTTGCTTAGAAGCGATATCAGTCATTAAAGATATCCACTTAAGTCGCCACTACAACTACTACAACTGCTTGTTGGGTTTGAGTTCATTGAGTTGTTGCACTTAATGTTGGGCCACTGTTTTTCAGTTTTTTGACTTCATTGAATGATGATGTATGTGAGCCCTTTGCACTGATAAAAATACTGACCATTCATGTGGCTGTTTGAGCATGGAAAACATGAAATGAATGTATGTTGGTTCAATTAACATACCGTACATAGGTTATGATTCTGGATGATTTTTTAGGTAGTGGCCATCCCCAAAATGCACCAGAATACAGGAAATCATATCTACCAAATTCAAAATTGTGTAGCTTCTCTCAGCTCACGTTTAGTTGAAGTGTGCAGTCATGTGGCCCTCCGATGGTTATGATGTAAAATGTGGCCCTCTTTATCATGAAAGTTGCCCATCCCTGGGTTAGACAGTACAGAGACAGGTCATTAAGGAGCAGGTAGGGGTTAGCCAGTACAGAGACAGGACGTTAAGGAGCAGGTAGGGGTTAGACAGTACAGAGACAGGTCATTAAGGAGCAGGTAGGGGTTGTTCTTTCCGGGTATAGGTGTGGTTTCCAGGTGTGTAGCAACCAATAACGTAATAACTGCCAATAACTTAATCATTATAATGTAATAAAGCCAATAACGTAATAACTTGCAAATAATGAAATAAAGTTGTTGAGCCAAGAATGTACTAACTTAAGTTATTGGCTGGTTATTTTGTTACTGGCCTTGTAAGAAAAAATCATTTTTTCTTGAAGTTCTGTGTTGCAGTTTTCAGTATGGCATAATAATGTAATTCATAAGTATTATATGTCTGCAGCTCCCCATTTCAATATTATCAAATCATACTGCTTTATTCACCAATAATCATAAACTGATTTAATGCACATGTTTATCCACACATGCAGTTCTTGAACTAAAGAAATCTAGAGCATAATCAGACAAACATTCAGGTTAGGATTATTGGTGAATAAAGCAGTATATTTATTTACATTATTGGCTTTATTTTATTTAAACGATTACATTGTTGGCAGTTATTACGTTATTGGCCATTATTATGTTATTGATTGCTACAAGGTGTTTCCAGGTAGATTTATAGTTGTGGTTTCCAGGTAGATGTACTGTTGGGTTCCAGGTGTTTCCAGGTAGATGTATTGTTGGGTTCCAGGTGTTTCCAGGTAGATGTATTGTTGGATTCCAGGTGTTTCCAGGTAGATGTATTGTTGGGTTCCAGGTGTTTCCAGGTAGATGTATTATTTGGTTCCAGGTGTTTCCAGGTAGATGTATTGTTGGGTTCCAGGTGTTTCCAGGTAGATGTATCGTTGGATTCCAGGTGTTTCCAGGTAGATGTATTGTTGGGTTCCAGGTGTTTCCAGGTAGATGTATTGTTGGGTTCCAGGTGTTTCCAGGTAGTTGTATTGTTGGGTTCCAGGTGTTTCCAGGTAGATGTATTGTTGGGTTCCAGGTGTTTCCAGGTAGATGTATTGTTGGGTTCCAGGTGTTTCCAGGTAGATGTGTTGTGATTTCCAGGTGTTCCAGGTAGAGCAGTGGTTGGCTGATGATGGTGTATCACGATGGAAGCTCCTGAATATCTGGACTTGGATGAGATCGACTTCTCTGACGATGCTGTGGTGAGTTCAGCTCCAGGGAGGAACACTCTGAATGTATTAATAACTGATCAACAAATCACTCATTATCTGAACTAGGGCCCGACCGATATTGATTTTTGAGTGCCGATGCCGATTATTTTCAGAGAAAAATTACGATTACGATTTAATCGGCCGATTAAAAAAACAAAACAAAAAAAAAAACATATAAAACGTAGTTTTTGATACCTTAAATATACTTTAAACACTTTTGACGAATATGTGAATTGAATGCAGAACCTTTGAGTGTTTTAGAATACATTTACAGTCAAAAATGAGTGTAATGTAAAATAAATAACTAACTCCCAATGTGCTGCGCTCGTGAGCAGTGACTAACACGTGCGTGCTGAGCAGTATGGTCTCACCGTTAGAGTCTACAGTATAACAAATTAACATGGCCTGGGACCTAAAGAAAAACAGGCACAACATGCTCAAACAACGCGTCTTGTGTACATTGGTGAGGTGAGCGCGCAGCTGCCTGAGCGAGCGTGCTTTCATGTTGTACGGTAAAATTCAATCTCCTCTTTTTTACTCCAGCTAAAGTTGTTAGTTAGCAAGGCGACTAGGAGCGCAATCTGCAGGATACTAATCGCAATAACATTTATAAAAAAAAATAAATAAAAAAAAATCGGTTGTAATCTGCGTCTTTTTGGCCGATGCCGATTATTTTCAAAAAGGCTATAATCGGCCGATTAAATCGGCAGGCCGATAAATCAGTCGGGCCCTAATCTGAACAGCTTCATGTAAACACAAGCTGTTCAAAGGACCTTCTACCCCCACACAGTTTGCTTAGCGGTGTTCCAGAAGGCAACGTGTGTTCTAGAACAACACCCACACTAGGGCTGGCTATCGTGGCCAATTTCCTAAATCGATTTGATTTCGATTCATACGGTTCTGAATCTATTCATTTAGATTCAATCTGCTATTAAATAATGAAAATGGCTCAACTGTGTTGCAAAATACAAATGTACTTCATTCTTTTTATTTTCATCTTAAATAACAGGTTTTAAGTGCAAAGTTTTAAATTGGACGGTTTAATTTTGAGCTGTAAACAAAACTGTCGCAAATCTCAAGAGTGTAATTTTGGAATTAGAAAGGAATTGCAACATTCCATCACTGCAAATCGCATTAAGGCATTGTTTAATAAAGTGAAATAATAATAATAATGGCAACAAAAAAAAAAGAATAAAATCAAAATCATGCTCTATGAATCTATATTGCAAAATTTAAATGAAATCAATCCAAAATCGATTAAATCGTCTTCTTTACCCTGCCCTAACTCCGCCCACGTCCATCAGCTTCCTCGCTAGTTGAATTCTGCCACGGCGGGGCTGGTTTGACCTCACCCCAGCCTGTCTGAACGGACTGCTCTCTCTTCTGCTCCCAGTATTCTGTTCCGTCCGCCAAGAACATTCCAGAGTTGTCCCGGAGATCTGATGTCCTCGGAGAGGAGAGAGCAGGTAACCCCCCCCCCCCTCCTGGTAAACCCCCCCCCCCCCCCCCCTCCAGGTAAACACCTCCCCCCTCCTGGTAACCCCCCCCCCCCCACCTCCAGGTAAACACCTCCCCCCCCCCCCCCCCCTCCAGATAAACACCCACCCCCCCTCCTGGTAAACACCTCCCCCCCCCCTCCTGGTAAACACCTCCCCCCCCCCCCCCTCCTGGTAAACACCTCCCTCCCCCCCCCCCTCCTGGTAAACACCTCCCCCCCCCCCCCTTCCTGGTAAACACCTCCCCCCCCCCCCCCCTTCCTGGTAAACACCTCCCCCCCCCCCCCCCCTTCCTGGTAAACACCTCCCCCCCCTCCCCCCCTTCCTGGTAAACACCTCCCCCCCCCCCCCTCCTGGGGTAAACACCTCCCCCCCCCCCCTCCTGGTAAACACCTCCCTCCCCCCCTCCTGGTAAACCCCCCCCCCCCCCCTCCTGGTAAACACCTCCCCCCCCCCCCTTCCTGGTAAACACCTCCCTCCCCCCCTCCTGGTAAACCCCCCCCCCCCTCCTGGTAAACACCTCCCCCCCCCCCCCCTCCTGGTAAACACCTCCTGCTCCTTGATTTTGTTAAGCTAACCTAGATGAGGCTAAACTAACCTAGATGAAGCTAAGATAACCTTGATGATGCTAAACTAGCCTGGAGGATGCTAAACTAACCTGGATGATGCTAAAATAATCTTGATGATGCTAAGCTAGTCTGGAGGATGCTAAGCTAACCTGGAGGATGCTAAACTAGCTTGGATGATGCTAAGCTAACATGGATGTTGATAAACTAACATGGATGATGCTAAGCTAACCTGGAGGATGCTAAGCTAACCTTTATGATGCTAAGCTAACCTAGATGATGCTAAAATAACCTGGATGATGCTAAACTAGCCTGGATGATGCTAAACTAGCCTGGAGGATGCTAAACTAGCCTGGAGGATGCTAAGCTAACCTGGATGAGCCCCTCTGCCCCACAGCGCCCCCCGGCACCTGGAGCCGCTCGGGGCCGTCCAATGGCGTGGGAGGGGGGGTCAAACCTGCAGGCCTCTCCGAGGTCCACAGCAAGTTCAGACCGGTGAAGAGGGTCTCCCCCCTGAAGCACCAGCCGGAGGACCCCCACAGCGACTCCGAGGGGAAGGCCCCCGGGAACGGCGAGGCCCCCGGGAACACTGGGGCCCCCGGCAGTCCCGGGGGGGCCCCGGGGGAAACCAAGGAGGAGCCGGACAAGCCGGGCCACGCCCCCTCCTCGGAGGGTCCGGGCGGGCGGGGTGCAGAGGCCCCGCCCCTGGGCGCCGCCCTGCTGGGGGAGCTGGAGCACTACGACCTGGACATGGACGAGATCCTGGACGTCCCGTACCTGAAGAGCAGCCAGCAGGCCTCCACGCTGCCCCGGCCCCCCGCCCCACGGGCCCCCCCGCCCTCCGGCCTGGGGGGCACACTGGACCGTAAGCACGGGGCCCGGCGGCCGGGGGCCGGCCTGCACCACGAGGCCCTCAGCCTGGCCGGCTACAACCAGGTGTGTGTGTGCAACTAATCACCTTTTGATCACGATTTAGGTAAATGTTTAGAATCAAGTTGAAACAATTTTTCATTATTTTCTTTTTTTCTTTTATTCATTAAAGGAACATCATATTTGTACCGTATTCTTGATTTGAGCGTTATGTTTTGTGGTGTGCGGTGTGTTTTTTTGGAGAGAAATGCTGTGTAAAGGCATCATGTTTTCAAACTCAAAAATAAGTGTGTGTGTGTGTGTGTGTGTGTGTGTGTGTGTGTGTGTGTGTGTGTGTGTGTGTGTGTGTGTGTGTGTGTGTGTGTGTGTGTGTGTGTGTGTGTGTGTGTGTGTGTGTGTGTGTTGATTTTACCGTGTGTGTGTGCAGTACTCCATGTCTCCAGTCAAGTGGTCCGACCTGAAGAAGTCCAAGTCCATGGATCCAGACCACCTCCAGGTCCAGGGGCTGTCCGCAGCCTCCACGGCCCACAGAGAGCTCTCCTCCGCCGGGCTGCTCAGCTGCTCCGCCTCCCTGTCTTCCTTCTCCGACCCAGGTCAGTCCACACACTGGGTTAGGGTCAGGGGTGAGGGTTAGGGTCAGACCCCCGGGTTAGGGGTCAGGGTTAGGGTCAGGGGTCAGGGTTACCCTAACCCTAACCCTAACCCTGACCCTAGCCCTTTACACCCGTCCTGCTGTGCTCATGTCTCCCCTTCCCTCCCCCAGACAAGCTGCTCTCAGCCAGAGTGTACCCAGAGACCGGCCTCAAGGTGGGGCTGGACCCCCCCTGCAGCGCTGGGCTCCTGTTCCCCCCCGCCGGGAGCTCTGCTGCCAGGCCCTGGGCCCCCACTGGGGGGGCCACGGCCAGAGGAGGGGGGGGGGAGGTGGACGAGGAGACCAAGAAGAACCAGAACATCATCAACATCATCCGAGAGGGACAGATCTCCCTGCTGGTGAGAAGGACATCATCACCGAGACATGACCTCACCAGAGCCCCATGACCTCACCAGAGCCCCATGACCTCACCAGAGCCCCATGACCTCACCACCAGAGGCCCCATGACCTCACCAGAGCCCCATGACCTCACCACCAGAGGCCCTATGACCTCACCACCAGAGGCATCATGACCTCACCAGAGGCCCCATGACCTCACCAGAGCCCCATGACCTCACCACCAGAGGCCCCATGACCTCACCAGAGGCCCCATGACCTCACCAGAGCCCCCATGACCTCACCACCAGAGGCCCCATGACCTCACCAGAGCCCCATGACCTCACCAGAGCCCCATGACCTCACCAGAGCCCCATGACCTCACCAGAGCCCCATGACCTCACCAGAGCCCCATGACCTCACCAGAGGCCCCATGACCTCACCAGAGCCCCATGACCTCACCAGAGGCATCATGACCTCACCAGAGCCCCATGACCTCAGAGGCATCATGACCTCACCACCAGAGGCCCCATGACCTCACCACCAGAGGCATCATGACCTCACCAGAGGCCCCATGACCTCACCACCAGAGCCCCATGACCTCACCACCAGAGGCCCCATGACCTCACCAGAGGCATCATGACCTCACCAGAGGCCCCATGACCTCACCACCAGAGCCCCATGACCTCACCACCAGAGCCCCATGACCTCACCACCAGAGGCCCCATGACCTCACCAGAGCCCCATGACCTCACCACCAGAGGCATCATGACCTCACCAGAGGCCCCATGACCTCAGAGGCCCCATGACCTCAGAGGCATCATGACCTCACCAGAGGCCCCATGACCTCACCACCAGAGCCCCATGACCTCACCAGAGGCCCCATGACCTCACCAGAGCCCCATGACCTCACCAGAGCCCCATGACCTCACCACCAGAGGCCCCATGACCTCACCAGAGCCCCATGACCTCACCACCAGAGCCCCATGACCTCACCACCAGAGGCCCCATGACCTCACCAGAGCCCCATGACCTCACCAGAGCCCCATGACCTCACCAGAGGCCCCATGACCTCACCAGAGCCCCATGACCTCACCACCAGAGGCCCCATGACCTCACCAGAGCCCCATGACCTCACCACCAGAGGCCCCATGACCTCAGAGGCATCATGACCTCACCAGAGCCCCATGACCTCACCAGAGGCCCCATGACCTCAGAGGCATCATGACCTCACCAGAGGCCCCATGACCTCACCAGAGCCCCATGACCTCACCAGAGCCCCATGACCTCAGAGGCATCATGACCTCACCAGAGCCCCATGACCTCAGCAGAGGCCCCATGACCTCACCAGAGGTCCCATGACCTCACCAGAGGCCCCATGACCTCACCACCAGAGGCCCCATGACCTCACCAGAGCCCCATGACCTCAGCAGAGGCCCCATGACCTCACCAGAGGCCCCATGACCTCACCAGAGGCCCCATGACCTCACCAGAGAGTAGGGATGTTATATTCACAGATGAATCCAAGATGTCATCGTCATTCACCATTAAATCAGTTGAGACGTTTCAGACATTTCTAGTAATTAGTGTCTTTCTCTCACCCTGTCGTCCTGTTGAACTAACGGTGAAGCCGTGTGTGGAGGGTGGAGAGTGGAGGGTGGAGGGTGGAGGGTGGAGAGTGGAGGGTGGAGAGTGGAGGGTGGAGGGTGGAGAGTGGAGGGTGGAGAGTGGAGGGTGGAGGATGGAGGGGGGTGTGGATCAGTCTTAATCTGGGGATTCTGAAGAGAAATTTCATTAGTTCGAGCCCCACTGCTGAGTCAGTACTGAGTCAAAATAATAAGGTATGAAATACGAATTGGATTATAGAGAACGATTGAGAGTTCTTGTGACCACTCCTCCCCCCTCTTCCTCTCCTCCCCCTCTTCCTCTCCTCCCCCCCCAGCCCCACCTTGCGGCTGATAACCTGGAGTTGATCCTGGACGAGGAGGGCAACAACCTGCTGCACCTGTCGGCGGCCCAGGGCCACACGGACTGCCTGCAGCACCTCACCTCGCTGATGGGGGAGGACGGCCTCAACGACCGCAATGCCCAGCAGCTCACCCCGGCAGGCCTGGGGGTGAAGGTACCTCCACAGTCTAACGCCATGCATCACTCCTCCACCTCCACGCCCTCGGGTCAGCGCCACTGGGGCTGGGCTAACTGCCTGACTGTTGAGTCCATAATATGCTCTCATTCTGCCTCTGGAATCCGGACCTTAATCAGTGGTGAATAAAAATGCATACAGAATCAATGACTAAATATGACCTACGGTGCTCCAGTCAGGAGGCTCTAAGGTGCTCCAGGAGGCTCTAAGGTGCTCCAGGAGGCTCTAAGGTGCTCCAGTCAGGAGGCTCTAAGGTGCTCCAGTCAGGAGGCTCTAAGGTGCTCCAGGAGGCTCTAAGGTGCTCCAGGAGGCTCTAAGGTGCTCCAGTCAGGAGGCTCCAAGGTGCTCCAGGAGGCTCTGAGGTGCTCCAGGAGGCTCTGAGGTGCTCCAGGAGGCTCTAAGGTGCTCCAGGAGGTTCTAAGGTGCTCCAGGAGGCTCTAAGGTGCTCCAGGAGGCTCTAAGGTGCTCCAGTCAGGAGGCTCTAAGGTGCTCCAGTCAGGAGGCTCCAAGGTGCTCCAGTCAGGAGGCTCTAAGGTGCTCCAGGAGGCTCTGAGGTGCTCCAGGAGGCTCTGAGGTGCTCCAGGAGGCTCTGAGGTGCCCCAGGAGGCTCTGAGGTGCTCCAGGAGGCTCTGAGGTGCTCCAGGAGGCTCTAAGGTGCTCCAGGAGGCTCTAAGGTGCCCCAGGAGGCTCTAAGTCTAAGTCAGTCAGGAGAAGTCCAGGACATTAACACACAGATGTACTCAGTTCTCGGTCCCTTGGTTTGGTGACCGTCTGTTGTTTCGACAAAGGTTGTGCTGCCCTCTGCAGGGACATCATGTAACGTGTGTGTGTGTGTGTGTGTGTGTGTGTGTGTGTGTGTGTGTGTGTGTGTGTGTGTGTGTGTGTGTGTGTGTGTGTGTGTGTGTGTGTGTGTGTGTGTGTGTGTGTGTGTGTGTGTGTAGCATGGCCACCTGGAGTGTGTGAGATGGATGGTGAGTGAGACGGAGGCGATAGCCGAGCTGAGCTGCAGTCGGGACCACCCCAGCCTGATCCACTACGCCGGCCGCCACGGACAGGTCTCTATCACGGCGGCCTTACCCTACACATGGCCACAGGTTAGACTGCACCATGTACCTGAAGGTGTTGTGTGTGTGTGCTACAGGAAAAGGTGTTGCTATGGTTACTGCAGTTCATGCAGGAGCAGGCCATCTCTCTGGACGAGGTCGACCAGCAGGGGAACACTGCGGTCCACATAGCGGCCCAGCACGGACACCTCACCTGCCTCCAGGTACGCACTCACACAGAGAGACACAGCCCAGGCTCCAGGTGAGGCTCCAGGTGAGGCTCCAGGTGGCTAACGGTGATGTCTCTCCAGACGCTTGTGGAGTACGGCTCCAACGTGACGGTGCTGAACCTGCAGGGGGAGCGGCCCTCCCAGTGCGCCGAACGACAGGGACACACCACCTGCGCACGTTACCTGGTCGTCGTGGAAACCTGCATGTCCTTGGCCTCCCAGGTGGTCAAACTCACGAAGCAGCTTAATGAGTGAGTCGCCAATCAACCAATTACTAGAACCAGCCATTAATCACTTCTGACAATGTATTCTAGAAACCTTTATACGGGGTGACGGTGTATTCTACAGGCCTGTTTACGGGGTGACGGTGTATTCTACAGGCCTGTTTACGGGGTGACGGTGTATTCTACAGGCCTGTTTACGGGGTGACGGTGTATTCTACAGGCCTGTTTACGGGGTGACGGTGTATTCTACAGGCCTGTTTACGGGGTGACGGTGTATTCTACAGGCCTGTTTACGGGGTGACGGTGTATTCTACAGGCCTGTTTACGGGGTGACGGTGTATTCCATAGGCCTGTTTACGGGCTGACGGTGTATTCTGTGTGTTGTGTCACAGACAGGCCTCAGAGCGATTGGCGCTACAGAACCAAATGCAGAGAATACTAGATCCCAACACATCGTCTCCAAGGTAACCAGATCTCCTAAGCAACCCCACATCTCCTAGGTAACCACATCTCCTAGATCACAGCACATTCCCTTGGTAACCACATCTCCTAGGTTACCACATCTCCTAGGTAACCACGTCTCCTTGGTAACCACATCTCCTAGATCACAGCACATCTCCTAGGTAACCACATCTCCAAGGTAACCACATTAGGGCTGCAACTAACGATTATTTTAATAATCGATTAATCTGTCGATTATTTTTATCGATTAATCGATGAATCGGATCGAAAAAATAATTAAAAAATTGGAATTGCCGCATCTTTATTCAAAAACTGAACATAACTTCAAATTCACAGTGCAGACTGAAGTGTAAAAACACCAGGTTATTGCTCCAACGTCCCGGAACTATTAAAAGTAATATTAAATAATAAAAATATTAAAAAAAACATAACTGGGATAACACAAAAAAAAACTTACAATGTATGATATACTTTTAATGTATATAAGGGATGTCCATAGTTAACCGGTCAAACCTATTGATACCATTTTCGAGACTCCTTGAAATAGAACTTGTAATATTGCTTTAATTGCTGATAAGATGATGATAGTTCAAGATAGGACATTAAAGGTCATAATTCTATCTTTACTATCTATTTTATATTACTGGGAAAACAAGTTTTCACCAAAATCTCAATTATTATTATTTATTTTTTTCTGTCGCATTTGAACGCATCAATCATATTTCTGAGCCGACCTGAACACATCACATTTGACACTGTTTGTGACCATTGGTCCGTTTTTTTTTTTAAGCTAACTATCTCTATATCCTGCTGATTTTAACATGGATTTAAAAACTGCATTACTATTTTTAACTGACGGGACTTTCTACACCGTCCGGTTGTGTGATTACTGCCGCTGCTTTGAATGTTGATGCACGCGGTGCCGACTCCGAGCCCGTCTGCACAATGTCTGCAGCAGCAGCAGCAGCTGACAGTTTTCGGTTGGACTAGACGGATACTGAGCTGAAGGAGTTTTTTTAACCCAAAGACAGTGAAGGTACAACACTTTTATGTAGGCCTACAGTCCAGTTTTAAGATATGACCAAAATACAAGCTGTGGTCGCTCACACTAGGCCATCTGGCCGTGGCCGTTTTCACACCTAACCATGCTCAAATCTGTCAGTGTGAGTGTGGCCAGTCTGGCCAGGCCAGACCAATTTGGCCACTTGAGAGAGGTGTGCTGCTACGGTACGGGCCGCTACGGTACAGATGCTAATGAGCCGACACACGCACGGCTACGCAAGCTGAGTTGGATGACGTATAGTCCATGCGACGACCACGGACATAATAAAGGCGACGACCCTTCTTTCCCATTAAACGGTAAACAGGGCGTCAAGCGGTTCAACTGTTGGTGTGTTCTCTGTGTTGTTGTCCATTGTTGTTAAAACTCTGACTGGCGGCAGACTTTATTATGGTCCATGCAGCGGACGCTTGGTGATGACGTGATGACGTATGTACAAGAGCCTACCGTGGCCAGGCCACAGTTGCGACGGCCAACGGCCACGGCCAGATGGCCTAGTGAGAGTGCACCCTAAAGCTCGCTGTGGGCGTGCATGAACCGTGAACCATCCTGTCGGCGGCTGGCTGTAAACAGTGCTGCGCCTATGATTAACTTATTAATCGCGCGACACAACGAATCGACGACCAAATTCGTTGCCAACGCATTTAGTAATCGATTTTTATCGATTCGTTGTTGCAGCCCTAAACCATATCTCCTTGATAACCACATATCCTAGGTAACCACATCCTCTAGGTAACCACATCTCCTAGGTAACCACATCTCCTAGGTAACCACATCGCCTAGGTTACCACATCTCCTAGGTAACCACGTCTCCTTGGTAGCCACATCCCCTAGATCACAGCACATCTCCTTGGTAACCACATCTCCTAGGTAACAACACAACGCACCCCATAAATAACCAAAACGTTTCTCTCCCTCTGTGGACTACAGTTCCCATCAGCCCTCGCTGGGGGCGTGGCCTGAGATGACCCTGACGGCGGAGGGGACTCCAGAGGAAGGTCATTGGGTGGTGCGCCAGGGGGGCGTGGCTCCCGCCTCGGTGCTAGGACTCCTGGGAAAGGAGCCTCCAGTGGAGAGGAGGGAGCTGAAGCTGGCCCGCCTCAAGCAGCTGATGCAGCGCTCGCTCTCCGAGTCTGACTCGGACGGGTACCCCCCGGAGGAGGGCCGTGCCCCCCGCCACCTGCCGCTGGCGGAAGGGGACCCCGGGCGGCGGGCCCCTGGCCCCTCCCCCCCGGAGGCCGACCCAGACCAGAAGGCCACCAGCCCCAAGAGCGCTCTGAAGTCGCCGTCCTCGCGCCGCAAGCCCCCCCACAGCCTGAAGCTCCGGGTCACCTTCCACGAGAGCCCCGCCCCCCAGGAGCCAGGGGCCGCCAAGGTGCATCATGGGAAAGAGAGGACTACTACGGGCGGGTCGGAGGGCAAGCGGCCGTTCGGAGCCTTCAGGTCCATCATGGAGACTCTGAGCGGGAACATCAACAACCACAACAACAACAGCTCTAGCCAATCAGGAGCTAGACACTCCACTTCCTGTCCAGGCTCACCGGGCAGGAAGTCTGAGATCAAAGCCGGTCCCTCTGGAGGAGGCAAGGCTAAGACGAAAACCAGCAACGTTTGACCTTTAACCTCCCTGCTGGTCTGTCTCTCGCTCGCTCACCCTGAAGACCAGACCCTGAAGACCAGACCCTGAAGACCAGACCCTGAAGACCAGACCCTGAGGACCAGGACCAGACCCTGAAGACCAGACCAGACCCTGAAGACCAGGACCAGACCCTGAAGACCAGACCCTGAAGACCCTGAAGACCCTGAAGACCAGACCCTGAAGACCCTGAAGACCAGACCCTGAAGACCCTGAAGACCAGACCCTGAAGACCAGACCCTGAAGACCAGACCCTGAAGACCAGACCCTGAGGACCAGGACCAGACCCTGAGGACCAGGACCAGACCCTGAAGACCAGACCAGACCCTGAAGACCAGACCAGACCCTGAAGACCAGGACCAGACCCTGAAGACCAGACCCTGAAGACCAGAAGACCAGACCCTGAGGACCAGACCCTGAGGACCAGACCAGACCCTGAGGACCAGACCAGACCCTGAGGACCAGACCAGACCCTGAGGACCAGACCCTGAGGACCAGACCCTGAGGACCAGACCCTGAGGACCAGACCCTGAGGACCAGGACCAGACCCTGAGGACCAGGACCAGACCCTGAGGACCAGGACCAGACCCTGAGGACCAGACCCTGAGGACCAGACCCTGAGGACCAGACCCTGAGGACCAGACCCCGAGGACCAGGACCAGACCCCGAGGACCAGGACCAGACCCCGAGGACCAGGACCAGACCCTGAGGACCAGGACCAGACCCTGAGGATCAGGACCAGGACCAGGGTCTGAAGAGGACCTCCTCTTTGGTTGAATCAACCTCTCTCCGCTGCAGTATTTTGATGAACACTTTTAACTTGTATTTACTGTCGTATTATATCACTGTTTGACTTTCTTTCAAGGTAAAGTTAATGTTTGGTTACCATGGTTACAGTATTACTGGCATACTGAGGATTTTTTCTAAACACTACGGTATTAAGCGCTTTCTAATATTTATGGTTGATCATGCACACATGTTACACTTCTGGGTTTTAGATGTAGTTAAATTCACGCACAGCCAATGTCTCAGGCACTTTGACATGTATATATGTGTGCCTGTGTGTATATAAATAAAATAGTCTTTTGATACCTAGTAATCCACTTTCAGTTATTCTCCTTATGATCTCTGGAGAGTTGTTGGCATGAGGAAGTACTTTTTTTATATTAGTGAGGCTGGATTGAATTAGTAGCTCTTATTAAGGTGAACTAATGGATCTTATTCCCCATCTACATTCTGTCTAAAGCAGCCCGACCCCCCCCGACCTATCAGGTGCTACCTGGGCTTGCTGTCCAATCAGAGCACTCTGTCTTCAGACGGTTGTATTTAGTAATCCCGTGTAGACAACCGCTCATAGTTCTCAGAAGTCTTCTGGTTTCTATTTTCTAATAAGCTGTTAATATTAGACGTTAGAAAATTGATAACATTCTGTCAGATGTAAGGGTGGAATAAATGGTCCTCCGTTTGGTTTGGACTGGACAGTGCTAACTCCGTTAGCATCAAGAAGAACAAGAGGTGAGTGCTGCATGCAGCACTCACCTAATAAAATGATCATGTAAGCATGATAATATAATCATGATAGGATCATATTAATATTCCTGGTAGTATAAAAATAATTATGGTATAATAACAATCTTGAGAATTTCCTGATAATATATTAAACAAGAAAGTAGGCCTACAATAATCATGATAATGTAAAAAATATGATATAATCATAAATAATTGATCTCGTTATAGAATAAAAATGATAGGCTCCTACAAGACTAATATTCATGATCATGCAATAATACTAATATTCATGATCATGCAACGGAATAATTTCTCTCCGTTGAAACCCATTCCTATTTTTCAACCTCATAGGCCCCATGGGCTCTACCGGAGGGGCGTGGGGTCGCCACTCTACAGAGCTCAAAGTACGCCCCTTCCGGTGTACCCCTCATGGGACCTCTGGGCGAGAACAATTAGAATAGGAATCAGTGGAAAGAAATGTATTATTTTCTGATACCAGTCATTAAATGCCTTGGATTACACAAAAGTTTTGTGTGGGCCCAAATAATAATTTTTCACATAAAGAGTTTGACCGTTTATTGTGCATTTGTTCAGTTAAAGGCTGTAGAGAAAAAACAATGAGAAAGACTACATGTGACGTATGTGACGTCACGCTCCCTGCGACTCCCCCCGACATATAATGGTTTTCACCTCTTTCGATGCTGTTATCCTCCCCTGGAAAAAAGCGGTGAAGTGGAGCAGAGATCCCGTCTCTACCAGAGTGGTGGGGATATAATTCGAGAGCAGCGAGGGGCTGGCGTTCACAAAGCGGCCTCACACAAAACCCTAACCCTAACCCTAACCCTAACCCTCACTAAACCTAACATTATAAAACCTCTTCGCACATTTCTTTTATTTTCTTTGCATGAAAAATTATAATTTAAATCCACAAACAGCATGTGTGTAATCGAGGGCATACAAAGACTGGGACCAGAAAATAATGACTTTCTCTCCATTGAAACCCATTCTAACTTTCCTAGCCCAGAGGTCTTACGAGCTCTATTCTTTTTATTCAATCACATGACTTTTTTCGGGTAGTTTTACTTCCGGTGAATTATTTGGTGGTATACCAAACCAAAAGGACCGCCGTAGTACAAGGACCGCCGTAGATTTATCCGAGTATACCAACACTTCAAACACGATTTCACGTTCGCGATACCTCCAAAAAGTTAGTTTGTGTGGTGGCATCAACCCTTATGCGTTGAAGAAGAAAGATTTCGGTACGGATTTGGAATTGTACCCTCAATTTATTAAACTGTGCGTGGGATCGCTACTAAAAGTGTACGTACGCCCAAAAGCCAAGTTTTGCGTGCGCCAAAAAATATTCAGATTTAGAAAACCCTGCGTACGCACAGCGTACGCAATCTTTTCTTTATAAATCACAGACTGCATACAAGTGTGCGCAGCTGAATCAGCTTCACGTTCCGCCCTGTACACGCCCCTTTTTAACCATAAATGGTCAATGCAAATGACCTCATGAATTCGATCTGCATATAAAACAGACTCAGATGCAAGTATTATGTCTTGTCGGAAACAACGGCAGAAGTACTGAGAAAAGCAAAAAAGCGAAATTTCAAGGAGGTTGAAGTGGAGACACTTGTGGGTGAGATGGAGGCCCGAAAAGTAGTTTTGTGCGGCGGTCACTGGATGGGATCACTAACAACAAAAAGCAGAGTGAGTGGCAACATGTTGCTGCAGCAGTGAACTCTGTCAGTAGCACGGAGCGCACAGTCCCAGAATTAAAAAGAAGTGGTCTGACATAAAGTTACATATTTTTATGTAGCCTACCAATAAATCGTTATGGTCCCTAAAGACCCTCTCCCTCCGAATCCTGCCATTTGCATGGTCCGCCAGAAGTGCCATATGGTGCAGCATTACCACGGCGCTCACCTCTGTATTTATAGGGTTACGGTAATAAGACTGACCGAGAACACCTTGGATAATCAGTTTGTAATTACCCACGTAAAATGTTCTTGAACATAACCCCTTTTTAATGCCTGATTTGTCATGAAAAGCATCAAGAGTAACGGACAACGATTGTGATGAGGAGTGTGGCTTGGTTTTCCACACTTGGGATTTAATTGACATTTGATTACCCGTTTACAGTGTCACATAAAAATATTATGTTATTGACACATGTTGGACAGATGCTTTATTCCATGCAGTCGCGCCGTCAGTGGACAGTATGGAGTGATGGGATTAAATATAGAGCATTTTTTTAAATTTATATTCTAAGGAGATGTTTCTGGAGTTATAACTGAGAAATAACGCAGTTGACTTAAATTATTCTGATTACATAGATGTAACGCATGATACGGGTTGAAATTAAATTAATGAAGGGCGATGATGAAACATAATCGTTCTTCTCACTCTCCAATTCTTCGGTCTGACTTCAGTTCACCACCACACCATCTGTGTCGCCAATTCTCCTTTTCCTCTAAACTATGCGTACGCATGGGTCAGAGTTTGCTTAGGGCTGCGCACATTTTCCCGTCAAGTTGGTTTTTTATAGATCACAACCTTGGCGTGGAAAGTCACGTACGCCAATTTCAGCCCCGTTTTGTGCGTACGCAACGGTTATAAATGAGACCCCTGGGGCCTCATGTACTAAGACTTGCGTGGATTTCATACTGAAACTTGGCGTACGCCAAAACCCAGAAACTGTCTTACGCACAAATAAATTCAGATGTATCAAAGTGTGCGAACGCATGGATCCAAGCACGTTTCTTTTGTACATCTCGATCAACGTGGAATTGAGCGCACATGCCGAGGTGCCAAACTCCTCCCTGTCCACGCCCTCATTTAAATATGCAATTTCATTTAAATAGGCCTCTGGACCTGAGATTCACCTCTTAATCCGATCACCTGGCACCATGAACAGAGGCAAAAAACGAAACTTCACGGAGTCTGAGCTCGAGATTTTGCTCCACGAGGTAGAAATGCGCAAGCATATGCTATTGGAACCCTGTCAACAGGGATAAATGCAAAACAAAAGAGAAGTGAGTGGGAGTGTGTTTGCGAGGCCGTCAATGCAGTGGGGTCTCAGCAGCGCACACACTCTGAAATTAAAAAAAAGTGGTCAGACCTCAAGGTGGAGGTGAAGCGGAGGGTTTCTGCCCACCGCCGAAGCGTGACCGCAACAGGTGGGGGGACGGGAGTGGGGGAACTCTCCCCCTTCGATTTGAGAGTGGCCGCTTTGATCGGTGACACAGCTCTCACCGGAGTGGTGGGAGCCCATGAAGGGGACACCGATCATCCCCAAGGTAAATATGCTGAAGTCATAAATGCTGTATTTATACTGGTCATACAATTGGCTGCTTGCAATACACATAAGTCATGCGTAAAGATGCCAGGATATTAAAGACTTTGACTCGTGTTTATTAACTTAAATTTTTTATTTTTGAATAGACAAGCAAGGAGAGGGCACGGATTGCTCCGTCGGCCCCGGCGTCTCCAGCACCCTTCGGATTTGACCATTTGCGATGTCCTCTAACAACGCTAACGCAGCCATTTTTAAAACAATTTTCTTCATCCATTGCGCATGCTTTTATAGCCACCCATATAATTGCAAGGTGTGTTAATTGTTCATTAGTGTGTCTCTGATGTGCAAATCACTCTGAGTCATTGTTTTCACCTTTTTTCCCAGTTTCCCAGCGTCACCTCTAAGTGTCGCCAAAGGAACAATAGCTGTAGAAACGTGCGTACGACAGCTCTGGAGCTGGCGTGGGGACCGCACATTTTTACGATCATTTCACGTTTTGTACATCTGAACGTGAGCGTGGAAAAGGACGTACGCCACGTTTTTGTGCGTACGCAACCTTAGTACATGAGGCCCCTGGTCCTGTCGACATCCTTCTACACCACGAAACAGATGAACGCATGGAAGAGTATGGAAGCCTACAACTTCTTTGTGTGTGGCTGGGTGAAAGACCTTGGCGTGAAAAGGCTGCCTGACAACTCCTGCATCGTTTATGCCCGTGTAAGTATGATATTTGCGATGCGATCTGTGCTATGTTTGTAGTGTAATCAAACCGCGATTGATCGATTCTAACTTTCCCCTGCTCTTCTGTTTTAGGTCAACCATTCTCAGAGATCTACGGAGACTCCACTGAAGACACGGCTATTAGTGAAAGAAGATGAAGAGGTGATTACAGCGCACTGCAACAGCATGGCTGGGTAAGAGAAACATAAAATTTCTCTCACAACGTGACGAGACGAGTTTGTATTGTTGGTGTAGCTTGCCTTGAATTACTTTCCATGCCCATCGATCGCAAACTCTAAATGCCACAGAATACAGTAAATATGTTTATTTTCGCTTTTATTAGCTACGATATTGAGTTTTTCTATTTTTTCTGTGCACAGGCTTGCAGAATCCTGCTTTCACGTTGGAGCTGTACAATATGCCTTGGAGACAGGTGTGAGATGAGTCAGTCACGTGCACAATGAAGAAAAGTAAATGTCTCAAGCCATCCCATATCAACAAGGTAAATTATATATTTTGTAAAATTCTATTGAAGATCTTGAGAATAAATACTAGTTGCCAAATAGAAATAATGCTTTCTATATTATTTTCTACAAAATAAGGTTATTTTGAGTTTAGCTTATTTCTCTATATTTTTGTTTGATAGATCCCAGTGGCTGCTGTATCAGATATCGACTTTGCATCTGCAAGAGCTAAGAAGAAGAGACTTGATGATGCTATTTCTGGCTCAAGCCCTGAACAAAGCAAATCTCCCTCCACGAAAAGGGTCTCCCCCTGAGATTTCAGCAACCACCAGTCTCCCAAAGCCCATCCTGGATTACCGAACACCAGACAGGCTGTCAGCCAGAGACCTGCATGGCTTGTGTGAGCAGTTCAAGATGCCAGATCTGACCCCTGCTCCTATAGCAGCCGTAGAGCGAGAGACCAGGAAGCATGCAGCCTCAAGGATATGGTTCAGGCAGAGAGCAGGCCGGATAACAGCGTCCAAGCTTAAACAAGCCATTCGGACAAATGCAGACAAGCCAGCAAAAAGCCTTATCAAGGCAATCTGTTACCCAGAATCAAACAGATTCTCTACTGCAGCTACAACATAATTGTTTTTATTTTTCAAACCCCTTTTTGCAATAATGCAAAATTTACAGTTTTTTTTTAGATAAGAATAAATAAAAATATATGCAAACACATTATCTCATCTCATCACATCTTCGTCCGCTTATCCGGGGTCGGGTCCCGGAGGGAGCAGCTCAAGCAGGGGGCCCCAGACTTCCCTTTCCCGGGCCACATTGACCAGCTCTGACGGGGGGATCCCGAGGCGTTCCCAGGCCAGTGTTGAGATATAATCTCTCCACCTAGTCCTGGGTCTTCCCCGAGGTCTCCACCCCACTGGACGTGCCTGAAACATCTCCCAAGGAAGGCGCCCATTGGGCATCCTTACCATGCCCGAACCACCTCAGCTGACTCCTTTCTAAGTAAAGGAGCAGCGGCTCTAATCCGAGTTCCTCACGGATGGCTGAGCTTCTCAACCTATCCCTAAGGGAGACGCCAGCCACCCTTCTGAGAAAACTCATCTCGGCCGCTTGTACCCGCGATCTCGTCCTTTCGGTCATCACCCAACCCTCATGACCATAGGTGAGGATAGGAACGAAGATCGACCGGTAAAAGAGAGAAAAGAGAGCTTTGCCTTGCGGCTCAGCTCTCTTTTCGTAACAACGGTGCGGTAAAGCGAACGCAATACCGCCCCCGCTGCTCCGATTCTCCGGCCAATCTCACGCTCCATAGTACCCTCACTCGCGAACAAGACCCAGAGGTACTTGAACTCCTTCACTTGGGCTAAGGTCTCATTTCCTACCCGGAGTAAGCAATCCACCAGTTTCCTGCTAAGAGTCATGGCCTCAGATTTAGCGGTGCTGATCCTCATCCCAGCCGCTTCACACTCGGCTGCCAGCCGATCCAGTGAGTGCTGAAGGTCACAGGCCGATGATCCAATGAGGACCACATAATCTGCGAAAAGCAGTGACGAGATCCTCAGACCACCGAACTGCAACCCCTCCCCACCACGACTACGCCTCGATATCCTGTCCATGTAGATCACAAACAGGATTGGTGACAAGGCGCAGCCCTGGCGGAGACCAGCACCGCTCTCGCTTTGGGAGTATAGAGATTGGATGGCCCTGAGGATAGACCCCCTTACCCCATACTCCCACAGCACCTCCCACAGTTTCTCCCGGGGGACCCGGTCATACGCCTTCTCCAGATCCACAAAACACATGTAGACCGGATGGGCATACTCCCAGGCCCCCTCCAGGATCCTTGCGAGAGTGAAGAGCTGGTCCGTAGTTCCACGTCCGGGGCGAAAACCGCATTGTTCCTTTTCAATCTGAGGTTCGACGATCGGCCGAACCCTCCTTTCCAGCACCTTGGAGTAGACTTTACCAGGGAGGCTGAGAAGTGTGATACCCCGGTAATTGGCACACACTCTCTGGTCCCCCTTTTTGAACAGGGGAACCACCACCCCGGTTTGCCACTCCTTTGGCACTGTACCCGACTCCCAGGCGATGTTGAATAGGCGTGTCATCCATGACAGCCCCTCAACACCCAGAGGAGCCTTTAGCATTTCTGGCTGGATCTCATCAATCCCTGGGGCTTTGCCACTGCGGAGATGTTTGACTACCTCAGTGACCTCCACCAGGGAAATTGACGACGAAACACCATCAACCTCGATCTCTGCCTCCAACATAGAGGGCGTGTTATTCGGATTCAGGAGTTCCTCAAAGTGTTCCTTCCAACGTCCGACGACCTCCTCAGTTGAGGTCAACAGAGTCCCATCCTTACTGTACACAGCTTGGATGGTTCCCCGTTTCCCCTTCCTGAGGTGCCGGATAGTCTTCCAGAAACACTGACTCGCAACCGAGTCAGGAGTCCTCCAGGATATCATATCCCAGAAGGCCTCCTTCTTCAATCGGACGGCTTCCCTGACCACCGGTGTCCACCACGGTATCCGAAGGTTACCGCCCCTTGAGGAGCCTAAGACCCTGAGGCCACAGCTAGCCACCGCAGCTTCAGCAATGGAGGCGTTGAACACCGCCCACTCCGGCTCAATGCCCCCAACCTCCACAGGAATGCCAGAAAAACTCAGCCGGAGGTGTGAGTTGAAGATACCTAGGACGGGGGCCTCCTCCAGACGTTTCCAATTCACCCGCACTAATCGTTTGGGCTTACCAGGTCTATCCGGAAATTTTCCCCATTCCCTGATCCAACTCACAACCAGATGGTGGTCGGTTGACAGTTCCGCCCCTCTCTTAACCCGAGTGTCCAAAACATGCGGCCTCAGATCAGATGAGACGATCACGAAATCGATCATCGATCTTCGGCCTAGGGTACTCTGGTACCAGGTACACTTATGAGCACCCTTATGTTCGAACATGGTGTTCGTTATGGATAATCCATGACTAGCACAGAAGTCCAATAACAAACGACCGCTCGGGTTTAGATCAGGGAGGCCGTTCCTCCCCACCACGCCTCTCCAGGTGTCTCCATCGTTGCCCACGTGGGCGTTGAAGTCACCCAGCAGAACTACGGAGTCCCCTACTGGAGCCCCATACAGGACTCCATTCAGGGTCTCCAAGAAGGCCGAGTACTCTGAACTGCTGTTTGGTGCATACGCACAAACAACAGTCAGAGTTTTCCCCCCTACAACCCTTAGGCGCAGGGAGGCGACCCTCTCGTCTACCGGGGTAAACTCCAACACCGCGGCGCTCAGGGGATTTATGAGTATCCCCACACCCGCCCGGCGCCTCACGCCCTCGGCAACTCCGGAGAAGAATCCAACCCTTAACCAGGAGTACGGTACCAGAGCTGAGACTGTGCGTGGAGGTAAGCCCCACCAGATCTAACTGATAGCGCTCCACCTCCCTCACAAGCTCCGGTTCCTTACCCCACAGCGAGGTGACGTTCCACGTCCCCAGAGCCAGCTTCTGCCGCCCGGGTCTGGTCCGTCGAGACCCCTGACCTTTGCTGCCACCCATGTGGCTGCGCACCCAACCCCAACGGGTCTTCCCACAGGTGGTGGGCCCATGGGATGAAGAGAGGGGGGGTGCCACGTAGTTTGTTCGGGCTGTGCCCGACCGGGCTCCATGGCAAACCCGGCCACCAGGCGCTCGCCATCAAGCCCTCTGGCTCCAGACGGGGGCCCCGGGCTTCCTCCGGGCCGGGTTACATCTCCTCTTCTTAAGTTATTCATTGAGGTTTTTGAACCATTCTTAGTCTGGCCCCTCACCTGAGACCACTCTGCCATGAGAGACCCTACCAGGAGCACAAGGCTCCAGACAACACAGCCCTCAGGTTCACAGGGACACGCAAACCTCTCCACCACGATAAGGTGACGGTTCCAGGAGAGGACATACACATTATGTTTGAGAATATTCATATGAACAGGTATAGCAACTTAACAGATAAGTTGACACTTCTCAAATGTATGCCAAATACATCTTACACTGTGTTGAATGATACATTTTTTTGCTGTTTGATTCATATCAGGTATGGATGTAAGCATGAGGCACAGGCACCGAAGGACTACGAAAAAATTATGAAAGTTACATCACGGCTACTCTGTAGCAGATTCTGGCCTTTGTCTCAATGCAAAGTGGCCCTTCATGGGAGCATCACCAAATGGGATTGTTGTTTGCAGTTGTCACGGAACTGGAGTGTGTGAAATCAAGGTAAATAAAGCTTTAACCAGGTCTTTCGAAGTATGCCATGTACAGATATGTGAGATACATGTCATGTGACTACAATTGTCCAGGTCCATGATTCAAGATGCTTCTTGAGCCATCTTGAATCTTGAATGTGACTACAATCCCTCCCTCTCCCAAGGAAATCCATGCACAACTCAATGTTATAAACTAGCATTAAACATGGAACAATTAGCAATTCAGATGATATAGTTTGTTCACACTTCATCTCTGACTTTTTTCAGTGCCCACATTGTCATCAGGACAAGGAGAACATCAGAGCTTGTGCGGGAGAAAAGGGTTTCTGCCTGGCGAAGGACTGTGACAAGATAAAACTGGACAGATCACATGCCTACTACTATCAAATTCATGCACAGCTCTTTATCTTGCAAGTAGACTACTGTGATTTTATTGTATGGAACGAGAATGACATTTTTATAGAGAGAATTTTGCCTGACGTGGAGTTTTGGGATAGCGTCATCCCTAAGGCTGAAAGTCTTTTCCGAAATGTATCATCCCTGAAGTTTTGGCAAAGAAATTCACCAAGCAAGTTTCTGCATCTCTGCTACTATCAGATCTCCTTAGAAGTGAAAAAACACAGGATACATTTTAATAGTTCAGTGTTTTATTTACATTTGTTTGCTTAAAGTATAGCCTTCCATTATTTTGCTAGAATGGTCCATCATATATTATTTTTCCCTTCTTATTGATGCCACGAATTTGAGACTTATAATGCCACAGACAGTAATAGTGCAATACAATGTATATAGTATTTTTGTATAAAAAAAGTAATTCAATTGTAAATGAAGACCGTATTTTCAGTTCATATTTATGAAGCCAACAATTTAATAGTTGTATTAGTGTATAGATTACTCTTAGTCATCGAAGCTTACGTTACAGGTTGTATATTAATCGATCAAAAGTCATTAACCATGGTATTCTTGAGCTTAAAATTGTCCCAAAATAACAGTTTGTGATCGGGCAGTAATATTTTCTCGATCTACCAACCTTTCACGAGGTGATCACTGCAAACTCGTGCATGTTTTGACTACTCCCTTCGACTTCAGCGAGACGTTCGAAAGCCACTTTTCTCGTCGTCTTTTTCTAAAATCGCTTGTTTCTGTACCGTGTTTTTTAACTTCACAGGGAACTCTGAAGTAACTTCTATCCGATTCACGGTTTGAACGGTTCGAACAGCCTAAACAACGCTATTGTAAGGCATTTTCTCTTCTTGTGCTGGACTTTGCTACATGAACGCTTGTAAACAACAAGGCTAACTGACCACCACTCAAATCCCTGCATAGCTAATGAGGCGGACGTGACGTCATATGAATACAAAGAATAGAGTGGCGAAGTCACGCCCTTTCCGGTAGAGCTCATGGGACCTATGAGATCGAAAAATATGAATGGGTGTCAATGGAGAGAAAATAATTATTTTCTGGTCCCAGTCTTTATATGCCCTGGATTACACATATGTTGTTTGGGGATTTAAATGATAATTTTTCATGCAAAGAAAACTAAAAAATTTCGTGAAGACGTTTGATAATCTTAGGTTTTATGTGAGGCCGCTTTGTGAACTACAGTGCCGTGTTCCAATACCCGTACTTCCATGAGTACACTTAAAGGATGTACTATCCGTACTCACTTGAATACGTTAATTTTTCAGATGTGAGTGCTGTTCCAAATCGAGTACTCCGTGGTGCCCTAACCGGAAATTACGATCACGACTGCCGCCGCGGCTCCTCCCCCGCAATAAACATCCCGCTTTGAACGGTGAACTCTTTATGCCTAGCAGCTATAAAAAGCTATAAAAACTACAAAATGACTATTAATGCAGGCTATGTGGAAAATGCGCCGACTTTGGCTCAGACTGGCTCCGCCTCTTCCGCTACGTATCTAAGATGGCTGCCGTTGAGTACGGAAAGTGTCCTTCGACATGGCCGTGTTCCAATACCCGTACTGTCCGTACTGCGTACTCAAAATTTGAGTACGCAGTACGTTCCAATTCAGATCCGGCGAAAAGAAGTATACTTCAAGGACCCGGATGCCGTACTCAAAATGGGCTAATCGTGAAGTGTGGATCGAAGGACACTCTCCGTACTCAACGGCAGCCATCTTAGCTACGTAGCGGAAGAGGCGGAGCCAGGCTGAGCCAAAGTCGGCGCATTTTCCACATAGCCTGCATTAATAGAGTCATTTTGTAGTTTTTATAGTTTCTATAGCTTTTTATAGCTGCTAGGCGTAAAGAGTTCACCGTTCAAATCGGGATGTTTATTGCGGGGGAGGAGCCGCGGCGGCAGTCGTGATCGTCATTTCCGGTTAGTGCACCACGGAGTACTCGATTTGGAACAGCACTCACATCTGAAAAATTAACGTATTCAAGTGAGTACGGATAGTGCAGATAGTGTACTTCCTTTAAGTATACTCATGGAAGTACGGGTATTGGAACACGACAATGGACATAATAAAGGATGGACCACAGACTGGAAAATGGCCGCCCATTCATTCCTATACAAACTGCTCAATGGCGCAGGGTAACATACAGGAGCGATTTGCTTCCGCGTTATGGGGCCAAGACACGTGACCTAGTCCGTGACGTACCGGATGCAGAGATCTTCTTCTTCTTCTAGTTTAGTGGAGGATCATAGTTTTTCCCCATATACCGCCACCTACTGGACTACTACACAGGAGTTTGTGACAAGGATGTTGGCAAATGGCAAATTAAATCATAAAAATAAATTCAAAGAAAAAACCAAACTAACAAAACAAAATAAACAAAATAAAACAAACTAACAAAAGAAATGAATAAATAAAAAAAAAATATATATATACTTAAGGTTAAATTCTTCTAATTAGGTTAGTATCTTTTAGCTAATTGATCAGCAATTTCATTGCCATATATTCCATGGTGGACTGGAATCCAACAGAACTGAATAACTAAACCAAGGCTTATAATATTTAAAAGAAGATGCTTTACCTCTATCACCAAATCTTCACGTATTGAATTATCTGTTATAAAACTTAGTATCTACAACCCATCTAAGAGCGGTTATTATTGTGGCCATCTCGATTGAGTATACTGATGAAGTCACCCACTCTATATCCATATCCTTTTTCAAATTCTGGAATATATATGTCAATACCACATTGTCCTTTGGGATCTTTAGAACCATCTGTAAATATTTTCAGATATCCATAGAATGAAGTATTTAAATAACTTGAGCAGGCATTAGCAAAACTTTGCTTGGTGAGATGCTCGCTTTTTCGAAATGGAATAAGATGCAGCTGGGTAGGCGCTGAGAGGTGATGCATGAGGCATGATGGTGGCACGGCAGACAAGTAGAGGAGCATGATGGACTGGGATCTGATGAGGAAACAAAAAAGATTATCTAACTTAAGATAAAATATACTCTGAAGTTTCCAGTTTCTGAAAACAGAAGAGAAGGGGTTTAATTAAGGCTTTGTATCATTAATAAGATAGACTGTGAATAACAAACGAAAAAATATAAAAGGCCTGGCTTAGTTTAAAGCCCACTCACCACGTCAAGGTACAGGCCAAGAGTGGGAACATAGAACAAAGACTCACATCACAAACTCAGACAGTCACAACATGTATATGAATACGAGACACAATAGAACAAAGACTCACATCACAAACTCAGACAGTCACAACATGTAAAAAACATAAATACATGAAACATGCATATAAATACGAGACCAAAGACTCACATCACAAACTCAGACAGTCACAACATGTAAAAAACATATAAATACATGAAACATGTATATACAAGACCATAGACTCACATCACAAACTCAGACAGTCAACATGTAAAAAAACATATCAATACATGAAACATGTATATACAAGACCATAGACTCACATCACAAACTTAAGACGGTCACAAATCTCAGACTTTGGAAGTTAATGGAGTTAATGGAAGTTAATTCGGAATTTAATTTAATTCGGAAGTTAATGGAGCCGTGCACTTCAAAATAGGTCCATAGCAAGGAGCCGTTTGTTTCAGTACGACTCCTTTCAGCTGCCCACCCAACATAAACTGCTAATAAAACGCTTGAGGAGGCGTTTTGAAAAGAAAAAACTTTTTTTTTTTTAGAACAGGGTAGAAATATAATTATGAGACTTTGAATGATATCCAGACATTTTTTGCGGAGACACAATCCTGTTCCCCACTTGTATTGGAGTGGACGGCGATATCTACTTCTGGGCCACATGAAATGACGGACCCCCGTCCACAGCCAGCTTAAACAGCTGCAATACCAGGCTTGGCCTCTTGTCACTGGTGGATTGCGGAAGTATGCGCCTATCCTGGGGGCCTGTTCGATCCCAGGCCCCCAGGATAGGCGCATACTTCCGCAATCCACCAGTTAGATAATCTTTTTTGTTTCCTCATCACATCCCAGTCCATCATGCTCCTCTACTTGTCTGCCGTGCCACCATCATGCCTCATGCATCACCTCTCAGCGCCTACCCAGCTGCATCTTATTCCATTTCGAAAAAGCGAGCATCTCACCAAGCAAAGTTTTGCTAATGCCTGCTCAAGTTATTTAAATACTTCATTCTATGGATATCTGAAAATATTTACAGATGGTTCTAAAGATCCCAAAGGACAATGTGGTATTGGCATATATATTCCAGAATTTGAAAAAGGATATGGATATAGAGTGGGTGACTTTATCAGTTTTATAACAGATAATTCAATACGTGAAGATTTGGTGATAGAGGTAAAGCATCTTCTTTTAAATATTATAAGCCTTGGTTTAGTTATTCAGTTCTGTTGGATTCCAGCCCACCATGGAATATATGGCAATGAAATTGCTGATAAATTAACTAAAAGATACTAACCTAATTAGAAGAATTTAACCTTAAGTATATATATTTTTTATTTTTATTTATTCATTTATTTTGTTAGTTTGTTTTATTTTGTTTAGTTAGTTTGGTTTTTTCTTTGAATTTATTTTTATGATTTAAAGTATCATTTGCCAACGTCCTTGTCACAAACTCCTGTGTAGTAGTCCAGTAGGTGGTGGTATATGGGGAGAAACTATGATCCTCCACTAAACTAGAAAAAGAAAAAGATCTCTGCATCCGGTAGTCACGGACTAGGTCACGTGTCTTGGCCCCATAACGCGGAAGCAAATCGCTCCTGTATGTTACCCTGCGCCACTGAACAGTTTGTATAGGAATGAATGGGCGGCCATTTTCCAGTCTGTGATCCATCCTTTATTATGTCCATGTTCGATCCACACTTCACGATTAGCCCGTTTTGAGTACGACATCCGGGTCCTTGAAGTATACTTATTTTCGCCAGATCTGAATTGGAACGTACTACGTACTTAAAATGTGGCTAGTAAGTACGGACAGTACGGGTATTGGAACACGGCACAGCTCTTCGCTGCTCTCGACACATATGATATACGTCACCACACCCGCACTTGGAACTCGGCACAGAGATGGCACATAGAGATGGCACGTAACTAAAACTCTCCACATGCCCCGACTTATAGTGGTTTTCACCTCTTTCTATGCTTTTATCCTCGCCTTGAAAAAAAGTGGTGAAGTGGAGCAGAGAGATCGCCCTCTCTGTGCCGAGTTCCAAGTGCGGGTATGGTGACGTATATCATATACGATACGATACGATACGATATAACTTTATTAATCCCCCGTAGGAGAAATGTGTTTGTTGCAGCAGCAGTGGAAGGACACAGGACAAAATAACAATGTAATAAATACAATAAATAAATAAATACAAAGTGCTAATGCATAAGGAGACGCTTATAGTTAATAGGGACAAAAACAAGACAAACAGAAACAAGATGGGTGATGCATATACACATATATACGCATACCTAAACACACACACACATGCATATGCAAACACATAGACATACACAAACACAATCATCATCGGGCACTGTTGAACAGCCTAATGGCTGCCGGCACAAAGGAGCACCTAAAGCGCTCCGTCTTGCACCTGGGGAACGTCAACCTGTGACTGAAGGTGCTCCCCATCTGCCACAGCTCAGCATGGAGGGGATGGGAGGGGTTGCCCATGATGGACTTGAATTTGTCCCTCATCCTCCTCTCCTCCACCACCTCCAGACTGTCCAGCTCAAGTCCCACAACAGAGCTGGCTTTCCTAACCAGCTTGTTGAGTCTGTTTGACTCCCCAGCCTTGATGCCTCCTCCCCAGCACGCCCCAGCAAAGAACAGCGTGCTGGCTACCACAGACTGTAATATGCGTCGAGAGCAGCGAAGAGCTGTAGTTCACAAAGTGGCCTCACATAAAACCTAAGATTATCAAACTTCTTTACGAATTTTTTTTTCTTTGCATGAAAAATGATGCACTGTGTCGGGCTGCTATGATGCTGCTATGTCGTCGATGGAAACGCGACCTTGGAACTGAGCTGGGCTATACCGCCCCCTACCGGACTGAGCTGGGCTATACCGCCCCCTACCGGACTGAGGCGAACCGAACCGAACCGCACCCTCCGGTGGAAATGCCCCATAATAGGAAGGTACAGGGCTCTGCTGCTACTGAACCCAATCGCTTGCCATGGCAAACCATGATTTATATGAATGGAAAGAGTTGTTAAAGCTGTAGAGGAAATGAGCTGTAGATGTAGAAGAATATGTTGATATAGAATATATGATAAAAAAATAAATGACAAATATATGATATAGCACTATAGTGCTTTTTAGTAGTTTGGGTAGTATAAAAGCAAAGGAATACATGATGTTGAATGAATACGGAACTGGAATACGAGACTTAATTGACATGTATTAAAAATGAGTAACGTTATTACGCGTGACTGCAGTCAGCAAAGGGAACACTATGAAACACTATGAAAGGGAATGAAACACTAACATACACACACACACACACACACACACACACACACACACACACACACACAGAATAGGCCTATATGACACAACTTATATTAGCAATATAAACAATATAATAATGACAAGGGTTATAATATTGTAGCGACCCTGGGAGAGTTTGTGTATTATGTGTTGCATTGTATTTCGTTGTCTGTTATGCCAGTTGTTCTATTTGCATGCATTGGAATGTTCTACTTGTCAATCAGTATGGGGGGCGAATCATCAGGTCAGCTGGGGGAGGGCCTTGGGAGAATCGGAGGGTGGGGGCTTGCCCGTTGAAGGGACCGGGTTGGGGGTTGCCCGGGTAACCGGTTGTTGTAAGTGACGATTTTTGCCGTTGGTTACGGGTTTCATTGACCTGGTTTGAAGCATTAAAGTTCCTTCAAGTAGGCCTACTTATTACTGGACATCGTTATGTCACCGGCGAGGTCATTACAATATGAAAGAAACAAATTAAAGTATTGGGTTGTGTAATGATATACCGCGGCGCTAGAGGGCGCCGCTGCTTAACACAGGCGGTATGTATATATCCCGCGCTTCTTTGAAATAAAGCAGTTTGTATTACGCAGGCACAGGAGTCAGTCGTGTTTCATTACATGATGTCAGAAAAGACGAATTCACGCCAAATATAAAATGGAAGCGCTAAAAGCACCGGAACCCCTACGATTAGAAGGAAACATCGCCGACAAATGGAAGAGATGGAGACAAAAATTTGAACTTTACATGACCGCTACAGGCATGGAAGGAAGGTCGCAGAAGGTACAGAGCTGCACGTTGCTACACGTTATCGGGGATGAAGCTTTGGAGATCTACAACACTTTTGACTTCACACAACAAGAGGACAGAAACAAACTCAAGGTACTACTGGACAAGTTCGAGAAACACTTCACCCCCCAAAATAATGTGACGTTTGAGAGACATGTGTTCAACACGCGTGTACAGGCCCCCGGCGAAAGCATCGACCAGTTCGTTACGGAATTGAGATCAAAGGCAAGGTCATGTGAGTACGCACAACTATGTGACAGCTTGATAAAGGACCGAATTGTTGTGGGAATAAGGGATGACCATGTAAGGACAAAATTGTTGAGAACAACAGACCTAGACTTACCCAAGGCTATTGACATATGCCGAGCTGCAGAAGCTAGCCGTACACAATTGGACAAATTAAACACACAAACACAAGCCGAATGTACCGTTAACGAAATCAAACGGGAGCGCGAAAAAAATCAGCAGACGTCACCAGCCACCCCGTATAGGCAAAATACGATTCAGGACTGTAAATACTGCGGCCGAGACCATCAGAAAGGGAAATGTCAGGCATACGGTCAAAAGTGCAAGAACTGCGGGAAGATGAACCACTTCGCGAACAAATGCATGTCCAAAACAGCATCGTACAGGACAAGAAAGCCAGTGCACAGGTTAGAAGAACAATCCGAATCAGACCCAGACGAAATGTACTTGGACATGGTGAAGACAACCAGCGGGGAAGACTGGGAAGTGGACCTCGTCATTAACGACAAAAAAGTCAGATTCAAAATAGACACAGGCGCGCAATGCAACGTCATACCGGAATCCATCTACCGACAAGCAGACGCTCAAATTGAAAAATCTAAAGCAAAACTAGTGACTTACGGAGGACAGTGCCTGAAGCCAATGGGGAAATGCCAACTGCTCACGGAATACAAGCGGCGTTTTCATCACGTTGAATTCCAAGTGCTGAACCAGAAAGCAACACCACTGCTGGGCCTAACAACCTGTGTGAAACTCGGACTCATAAAGCGCATCAGAGAAATAAAGACAAGGCAAAGTCAAGAAATACGGACGGAATACGCAGACGTGTTTGAGGGACTGGGACGCTTCGAGGGAGAACAGCGCATCAAGATCAGAGCAGACGCACAGCCCATCATCCATGCCCCGAGAAGGGTCCCCGTCGCCCTGAGAGAGAAAATAAAGGCGGAACTGAAAAAGATGGAACAACTAGACGTCTTCGAGAAAGTAACAGAACCGAGGCAGTGGGTGAGCAGCATGGTCGCAGTTTGGAAGCCAGAAAAACAGAAGATACGCATATGCATGGACCCCAAGGACCTGAACAACGCTATCGAGAGGGAACACTATCCCATGAGGACGATTGAAGAGGTGATGGCCCGGATACCAGGAGCCAAGGTATTCAGCACACTTGACGCACAATGTGGCTACTGGCAGGTAAAGCTGGACAAGGAAAGCTCAGCGCTGTGCACATTCAACACCCCTTTCGGACGATACGCATACAAAAGACTACCATTCGGAATAAACACAGCCGGCGAAATATTCCAAAGACTGATGACAGAAATGTTTGAGGACATGGAGGGGGTGGAAGTAATCGTGGATGACATACTCGTATGGGGGACAAACGAAGAGCAACACAACCAAAGACTGGAAAGAGTGCTGAACCGAGTCAGGGAAAAGAACATCAAACTCAACCCAGAAAAATGCACATTCGGGGCGCAAGAAGTGAAATACATGGGACACATCTTGACAGCAGACGGACTTAAACCAGACCCCAAAAAAGTGGAGGCAGTCAACAAAATGCAAAAACCCACAAACAAGACTGAATTACAAACTTACCTTGGGATGATCACATACCTGGGGAAGTTCCTACCGCAATTATCCACCGTTACCGCCCCACTCCGGACGCTGCTGGAGAAAACCACAGAATGGATCTGGATGGAGGAACACGACAGGAGCTTCGAGAAACTGCAGGAAATGGTCACCGAGGCTCCAGTACTGAGATACTACGACGCGTCGAAGCCAGTCAAGCTAAGCGTGGACGCATCCAGTTGCGGAATAGGAGCCGTGCTTTTCCAAGACGAATGCTGCCCCATAGCTTACGCCTCAAAAGCCTTCACCGATACCCAAAAAAGATATGCGCAAATAGAAAAGGAGCTGGCTGCCATCATGTTTGGATGTGAAAAGTTCTACCAATACCTGTTCGGGCGAACATTCGAAGTCGAAACTGACCACAAACCCTTGGAGGTAATTATGAAGAAACCACTGGCCGAAACCCCAATGCGACTCCAGAAAATGCTACTTAGGCTTCAGAAGTACAACATGACAGTGAAGTACAAAAAAGGAAAGGAACTGTACGTAGCCGACGCCCTGAGCAGAAACTTCTTAAAAGAGACTGACGAAAATGAAAATAACGATGATGTCCAAGTGTGCGCAGTCATGTGCTTGCCCATAGCACCAGAGCGACTACAGGAAATACGCACAGAAACAGAAAAGGATCCAACACTCACAGCAGTGAAGCAATTCATTCTCCAAGGCTGGACAAACAAATCAGATACGCCAGATGAGGCCAAACAATACTGGGACTACAAGAGCGAAATGACCATAGAAGATGGACTGATATTCAAGGGCAACAAACTAGTCATACCAACCACGCTGAGAAGGATGATGTTGAAGAAACTACACTCCAGCCACCAAGGGATCGAGAAAACAAAAAGATTCGCAAGAGACATCCTATTCTGGCCGGGGATGCAAGCACAGATCACAGACGCGGTTTCAAAATGCGCAATATGCGACACATACAAGAGGCAGAACAGAAAGGAACCCATGATTGGACATGAAATACCCGCAAGACCATGGCAAAAAATAGCCACCGACATCTGCGAGCTTGATGGCGAACACTACCTCGTCTTGGTGGACTACTACTCGAACTTCATCGAGGTAAACAAACTGAACACCACAACAAGCCAAGCAGTCATCAACATCTGCAAGCAACAATTCTCCCGACACGGCATACCTGATGAAGTCTGCTCCGACAATGGCACTCAGTATTCCTCCACAGAATTCAAAACATTCAGCGAGGAGTATGGATTCAAGCACACCACATCATCACCCACATACCCCCAATCAAACGGCAAAGCAGAAAAGGCAGTGCAAATAGTCAAAAACCTCCTAAAGAAAGCCAAAGCTGACAAACAAGACCCCCACCTCGCCCTGTTGGATTACAGAAATACACCCCTGGATGGCCTACCCTCACCTGCGCAGCTGCTTATGGGACGCAGGACGAAGACGCGACTGCCCACAGCACAAAATCTACTAAAACCGAGAACGATGGAAGGAGTTCGGGACAGAATGCAGATCAACCAAGACAGAAAAAAACACTTCTACGACCGAGGATCACGCACACTGCCAGCCCTCACCCCCGGAGACACAGTGAGACTGAGAGACGGCAAGCAGTGGAGGCCAGCTAAAGTGATACATCCAACACCCGAGCCACGATCATACATAGTGGAAGCAGACGGAAAACGGTACAGGCGAAACAGAAGGGAACTCATCAAAACGGCTGAAGATACCAGCGCAAAGGACACTCACACTGAACGGGAGAACAACAACTCAAATGAGAGACGGCACACACTCAGAAAACCCAAACCCAGAGAAAGACTGAACCTGTAAGAAAGAAAAACTCACCTGATTAACATGTTATTCCCTTACAGGTTACAAAGAGACCGAATCAAAGACACTTAATGAATGAAAAAAAAAAAAAAAAAATCGGAGAGAAAGAAGAACCGAAATGAACCCTTTGATATGCTTAATATTATTTCATTTACAGTTGGACTAATGTGATTAGTTCTTATGGTTTTACTGTTAGGTTTACTTTAATGGTTCCTGATATCTTATATGTTCGCCTAGGGTGTTCTACGGTTACTGAATGTTGATTTTCTTACTTCCTTGTAATTCAATCTTTAATGTTCAGAAAAAGGGAGATGTAATGATATACCGCGGCGCTAGAGGGCGCCGCCGCTTAACACAGGCGGTATGTATATATCCCGCTCTTCTTTGAAATAAAGCAGTTTGTATTACGCAGGCACAGGAGTCAGTCGTGTCTCATTACAGGTTGGAACCATTGCGAAAAGGTCCGCAATGGTTTATGGGATGAGGAGTTCCTTCACTTGTTCACAAAATTAATGTAAACAGTTTTGTATCTTTACTCTTTCTTCCGTTTTCCAAATTCCTTTTCGCCCCGAATCAAACATTTTCCGGTCACAACTAGCCTGACAAACGATTGTCTTGGTTCCAGCCTTAAAACTCTTTCGATTTGACAAAACGTTGACAGTGAAAATGAATGGGAAATTGACTTCGGGAACCAGAGGTGCGTTCAAGTTCAGCGAACATAGGCGAACGTTCGCAACGAACGCGTTGACATTAAACAATTAATTTTGAACGATTTTTGAACACCGTTCTAAACAAACTGTAAACGAAAAAAATGGATACGAAGGCCATGGTATTAGCGGCAGCCTCCATGTTAATGGAAGAGTTTACAGAAGAGGGTTTGCAAGTGGTCGACCTCGTTGAAAGCCTACTGCAGACAACCAGTACGGAAAATTCAAGAATAGAGGGCTACGTCACCGAAGTTGTACCCACTTACTGCGATATAACGTTCAAATCGCATTTTAGGATGCAAAAGACAACAGTTGAAGTAAGGGTGTAGATAGGCTATATGAAACGTTTTATCTATTGCTTTCTGTGTAGGAAAGGAGTAAATGATTTCAATATAGTTTAGTTTAATGCCATGGCAACGAATGTCACGTAGCCGAAGAGAGCACCGCGATCCATCTCTGTTTGTGGAGAACTACCTCTTCAGACAGTTTGCCTATGTTCGTAAACGTTTGCTTGCGTTTGTTCGTTTAACGGAAAATGTTTAAAATCGTTCGCGAACGTTCGCCTATGTTTGCGATTCTGAACGCACCTCAGAGCTGTTGAACAGGGGGCGGTCACTGTTATGCTCTATATCAGCGGTCCCCAACCCCCGGTCCGCGGACCGGTACCGGTCCGTGGGTCATTTGGTACCGGTCCGCAGAGAAAGATTATTATTATTATTATTATTATTATTATTTATTTTTTTCTTCTCGCAATACTGTCACTCTTTTACATGCCATAAGTCTATATGCAGTTGTTAGATTGCATATAACATGTTTGCATTTTTGGCAACCTCTGCGCAACATAACCCAACCAAAATATTCATCAAATTGCTTAAAATCTAAAATGGTCCGGCAGTCGATGACGCCTCCGAAAAAGGAAATGTAAGAAAAGTAGTTTGATTGAGCCTCATGCTTAATGCCGTCTCCTGGCTGAGATGGCCGCTTCAGGAAGGGCTTCAGGGCTGAGAGTCGGACGGGGGGTGCAGTGGGCCGGACAGACGGACCCAGATGGACTGGTATTCGTGCCGATACGCAGCGCGTGTGTAGATTTGGGACCTCTTGGCTATCAAGGAACGGTCACTTAAAAGAGGAAGGATTGATGATGTCTGGGCGGCGGAGCGCTGCTGATGTTCTCACGCAGGTCGCCGTCTCCCCGCGGACACCGCCCGCCCCGAGCTAATGGAGTCCCTCCATCACTGGAGGGAAACGCACCACAACACGCACCACAACGCGCACCACAACACGTACCACAACGCGCACCACAACGCGCACCACAACGCGCACCACAACACGCACCACAACACGCACCACAACGCGCACCACAACACGCACCACAACACGCACCACAACACGCACCACAACACGTACCACAACACGCACCACAACACGCACCACAACGCGCACCACAACACGCACCACAACACGCACCACAACACGCACCACAACACGCACCACAACACGCACCACAACACGCACCACAACACGCACCACAACACGCACCACAACACGCACCACAACACGCACCACAACACGCACCACAACGCGCACCACAACACGCACCACAACACGCACCACAACACGCACCACAACACGCACCACAACACGCACCACAACACGCACCACAACACGCACCACAACACGCACCACAACACGCACCACAACACGCACCACAACACGCACCACAACACGCACCACAACACGCACCACAACACGCACCACAACACGCACCACAACACGCACCACAACGCGCACCACAACACGCACCACAACGCGCACCACAACACGCACCACAACACGCACCACAACACGCACCACAACACGCACCACAACGCGCCCGGCCTGCTGCCATTAGCAACACAACTATCCCAGGAATGTGCACAAACTCTAGTGTCTCTCTGTTTGTGTGTGTATGCAGTGTGTGTGTGTGTTTATGCATTAAAAGTGTGTGTCTATGAGGTGTGTGTGTGTTTATGCAGTGTGTGCATGTGTATTAATAGTGTGTGTGTAAATTTATACAGTGTGTGTGTGTGTATGTGTTTATGCAGTGTGTGCGTGTGTATTCATACAGTGTGTGTCTGTGTTTATGCAGTGCGTGTGTGTTTGTGTTTATGCAGTGTGTGCATGTGTATTCATACAGTGTGTGTGTGTGTGTGTGTGTGTGTGTGTGTGTGTGTGTGTGTGTGTGTGTGTGTGTGTGTGTGTGTGTGTGTGTGTGTGTGTGTGTGACAGTCAGCTCAGAGACATTTTCCCCTCCACTAGGGCAGTTCATGTAACAAAAAACAAAAGCTTTTGTTTTTCTCCTCCTCCTCTCTCTCTTCTCCTCCATCAGTCTCCTCCTTCTCCTGCTCTTCTTCTGGGGGGTGAAAGGAGGAAGTTAAACTGATAAATTAGACCTCATTTATTGGACAACAGTTTGAGTCGATACTCGGCGCCTCCCGTCCTCCTCCAGGAAGCCGCGCGCCGCCTAATTGGAACATGCTGCGCGGAGGGCAGCCGTTTAGAACGCAGCCCGCCAGGCCGCGCCCCCCCCCGCTCCCCGCCCGGCGCAGCGGACAGGAGAGGTCTGACAGGCGGGGGGCGAGGTGGCGGGGGGGGTATAGATTTTAGTGTCTGTTGTTGGCTTATTGTTGTGCTTCTTTACTCAGTCAATCACATTTAATTGACAGCGCTGGGCTGGGAGCGCGCGCCGCCATGACAGGCCGGTAATGCGGGGGGGGGGGGCACCCCCCACCCCCCAACCTCATGACAATTCCTCAGCCGTCAACGGCATTAATTGATGTAACGACAGCGATGATGGATACTAATAAATAAGGAATGGATACCTAATAAATACAACCTTTAAGGAAAAGCAGCTAATTAAAGCCGCTCTGAGATAATGCACGACTTCCCCAGACGCGGTCCGTCAGAACACCGATTGTTACCCCAAGGTTTTATTTGCACTCCAAAAAAGTCAACATTTGCATAAGCGGTAGCAGCTGTGTGTTCTTCTTTAAACCCAGCGTAGTACGGGAAGAGCAAACTGAAGACCAACGGCTCCCTGACGGCTGTCATCTACTGTCACTGACGGGATCCTGATGAGAGCCGTGCGGCCTTCATTTAGCAGCTGCCTGATTTAGCAGCTGCCTTGATTTAGCGTCACCCTTTATCTAGCAACGGCCTCGATTCAGCGGCTGCCTTGATTTAGCAGCATCGTGTCCAGACGAAGGTTGCCGTGGGGGCGTAGGAGTTACCCGACTACCATGGAACCTGTTCAGAGCAGGGCGCAGCTTAAGTATTCTAGTGTAGCTTATCTACCAGGGCTATCTCCAGAATGTATAAGTCAATTAGTAGCTTTAGTTCCAGCACTCTGTCGTCAGTGTGTTTGGCCACAAGAGGGCAGCACTGCACAGGGAAGCGAAGCGGCGGGTCCGCCAGAAAAATTACTATATATATATATATATTACTATATATATATATATATATATATATATATAGATATATATATATATATATATATATATATATGCCTTGTGCATATATATATATATATATATATATATATACATATATAATATATATAAATCCCTCAGTCTCCAACTTAGAGAATGTAAAGACATGTTGAAGACTCTAACTGAGTCTCAGCAGACATCTTTTACTTTACATCCTATTGACAGCCAAGTGTATCTTAAGTTTCAGAAATAATTTGCTTCTTCTCGATCAAGTCTAGAGGAAAATTTGTTTGTAAAATACCTTAGACGTAAAATATCCTATACACCTGGTCCAGTACACCTGATCCAGTACACCTGGTCCTGTGCACCTGGTCCAGTGCACCTGGTCCAGTGCACCTGGTCCAGTGCACCTGGTCCAGTGCACCTGGTCCTGTTCATTTAGCCCACCTCTTCACACCTGGTGATCTACATGTAGCTGAGGAATCAGACCCACAAGCAAGTGATTCTGCTATCCCATAATATTTGAGGGATGACCACTGACCTCCCATCGCCAGCCATCCAGAGAGTCTGATGATGAGGAGAGGGAGAGCTCTCCCTCTCTCCTCCCTCCCCCATCTGATATCTAATCCTCTCTCCAACTTTATCTTCCCATCTCTCTCTGCTCTCCCTCCCCCTCCCCCCCCTCCCTCCTCCGCAGAACAAACTAATAGTGAGATTAAACCATCGCTCTTTGAGTCCGGGGCCAGCGACCGGCCCCTTGGGCCGCTCAAGGTCCCAGGACACTAGTTTAGGATCCATTGGTCAACAGCCCCCCATCCCGCTCTAGTAATGATGCTTGTTTGTCCGGAGGCCTGTGAATCACACCCATATTACCGCTGTCACGGCAACCACAGGAGACCCACACCCTGGGAGACAGGAGTCCAACCAAAAAGTACTTTTAAACCCACTCACACATCTTTAATGTTACCCTCTGGAGCTAGCACGGTTAGCCATGGCTCGTTACCCTCTGGAGCTAGCACGGTTAGCCACGGCTCGTTACCCTCTGGAGCTAGCACGGTTAGCCACAGCTCGTTAGCCTCTGGAGCTAGCACTGTTAGCCACAGCTTGTTAGCCTCTGGAGTTAGCACTATTAGCCACATTTCGTTAGCCTCTGGAGCTAGCACGGTTAGCCACAGCTCGCTACCCTCTGGAGCTAGCACGGTTAGCCACAGCTCGCTACCCTCTGGAGCTAGCACGGTTAGCCACAGCTCGCTACCCTCTGGAGCTAGCACGGTTAGCCACAGCTCGCTACCCTCTGGAGCTAGCACGGTTAGCCACAGCTCGCTACCCTCTGGAGCTAGCACGGTTAGCCACAGCTCGCTACCCTCTGGAGCTAGCACGGTTAGCCACAGCTCGCTACCCTCTGGCTAGCGAGCTGTGGACTTAACATCTTTATAATAAACCCTTCATTCAAGGTATTCCCTGAAGCCGACATACCAAAAAGTCAAGGACTAGACACCTTAGGACCCTGAGGTCAGAGAACACGCTTTGGGAGTTAAAAAACGGTTATTTATCACTTTTTATTCAATACTTTATTGACATTAACTTGCTTGATCCCACATCATTGAGTCATCGGGAGTCCTCAGCATCCCGGAGCTTCGAGTGTTCAAGAGGACAGATTGTGTCGTTGAACGCTCTGCGGTAAACGTCCAACCAGCCGCATTCTTTATTCACTAAGGAAAGATAGGCAACTGCTTTGGAACCCAACCTTAACCCTACCCCTACCCCTACCCCCCTAACCAACCCTACCCCCCCCCAACCCTAACTAATCAGACGGGGCGGGGCAGCAGGGGCAGCCCTCAGTGGGCGGGGCAGCAGGGGCAGCCCTCAGTGGGCGGGGCAACCCTCAGTGGGCGGGGCAGCCCTCAGTGGGCGGGGCAGCCCTCAGTGGGCGGGGCAGCCGGGGCAGCCCTCAGTGGGCGGGGCAGCCGGGGCAGCCCTCAGTGGGCGGGGCAGAAGGGGAGGCCCTCAGTGGGCGGGGCAGCAGGGGCGGCCCTCAGTGGGCGGGGCAGAATGGGCAGCCCTCAGTGGGCGGGGCAGCCCTCAGTGGGCGGGGCAGCAGGGGCAGCCCTCAGTGGGCGGGGCAGCAGGGGCAGCCCTCAGTGGGCGGGGCAGCCCTCAGTGGGCGGGGCAGCCCTCAGTGGGCGGGGCAGCCCTCAGTGGGCGGGGCAGCCCTCAGTGGGCGGGGCAGAAGGGGCAGCTGTTGTTGCCGCTGGAGCTCAGCCAGACGCTGATGCACTGGCGGTGGACGCAGTGGGCGCAGGCCAGCGGCTGGCGCGCCGCCGGCTCCACGGGGTTCTGGCACATCAGGCAGAAGCTGCGGGCGGCGGGCCTTGGGGCGGGCCTGGGGGCGGGGGCCAGCTTCAGGCCCACCTGCTCCGTCAGCTCGTCCCGCGACAGGCCGGCCATGGTCCCCCGCTCGCTCTTGATGTGCTGCAGAGCGACCATCAGATGGGCCCTGCTGCATTGTGGGAACTTCGCGGCCAGGTGGTCCAGCAGTAGATCCAGTTTACCGACCGGACCGGAGGGCGGGGGAGGGGTTTGGTGGCCGGTGGGCGGAGTAATGCGAGAAGGGGGCGGGGTTTGGTGGCCGGTGACCGGGGTTATGCGAGAAGGGGGCGGGGTTTGGTGACCGGTGGGCGGTGTAATGCGAGATGGGGGCGGAGTTTGGTGGCCGGTGGGCGGGGTGATGCGAGGAGGGGGCGGGGTTTGGTGGCCGCTGTGCGGGATGATGCGAGAAGGGGGCGGGGTTTGGTGGCCGGTGGGCTGGGTGATGCGAGGAGGGGGTGGGGTTTGGTGGCCGGTGGGCTGGGTGATGCGAGGAGGGGGCGGGGTTTGGTGGCCGGTGGGCGGGGTGATGCGAGGAGGGGGCGGGCTTCTGGGCGGGGCCAGGGGGTGAGCAGGAGGTGGGAGGAAGGCGGCCTGCTCCAGAGACAGCAGGATCTGACTGATGATCAGCTCCGCCTATCAGAAAAGAGGGGAGGAGTCTTAAAGAGGAACAGCAACATGGGCTAAGTTAGTAGCTATGCTACTACTGCTGTGGAGCTAACAACTCAGATGTAGCAAGCTGCCAGCGACAGCTAATGTCGAGAAGCTAGCTGCTAGCGACATCTACTTTGGTTTTGCTAGCTCCTGTTGTGTAGCGTAACCTGAGGATCGGTTGATCTCTACGAGCAGTCAGTGTGCCAGAAGAATGGCACATTGAAATGTCCATCTTTCTATTGATGTGATAAAGCATCCCCCAGACCCCCCCTCACCGTGGGGACCTTGGGCAGGGGCGGGAGGTCCAACGCCGGCAGGGCCTCCGCCCCAGGGGGGGCCTCCAGGGGCCCCCCCTCTCCCAGCTGCTGGAGCAGCCCCTGGAAGTGGACCGGCAGCTGGTCCCGCCTCCTCCGGACAGACGCCTCCTGCCGCTCCCAGTGCAGCCGCTCCTGTAGGCGGGACGGACTGGGGTCCAACTGAAGGGCCTGCAGGTACTGGCCCACCTGGAGAGGACCAGAGGGAGAGCAGGCTCTGAGCTGAGGACCAGAGGGAGAGCAGGCTCTGAGCTGGAGAGGACCAGAGGGAGAGCAGGCTCTGAGCTGAGGACCAGAGGGAGAGCAGGCTCTGAGCTGAGGACCAGAGGGAGAGCAGGCTCTGAGCTGGAGGAGCTGAGCTCCACTCGTATCAGGAGCAGCATCAGTCCTGCATCCGCCGGGCTAGGGGGTCCTGGTCTAGGGGGTCTAGGGGGTTCTGGTCTAGGGGGTCCTGGTCTAGGTGGTCTAGGGGGTCTAGAGGGTCTAGGGGGTCTAGGTCTAGGGGGTCTAGGGGGTCCTGGTCTAGGGGGTCCTGGTCTAGGGGGTCTAGGGGGTCCTGGTCTAGGGGGTCTAGAGGGTCTGGGGGGGTCTAGACTGGGTCTAGGGGGTCTAGGGGGTCCTGGTCTAGAGGGTCTGGGGGGTCTAGGGCAGGGGTGCCCAACCTTTTTTGACCCAAGATCTACTTTTCAAGTAGCCAACCTCCCCTCCCCCATTGTTGACGGGGGGGGGGGGGGGGGGGGGAACCTACGGACTTCAGTGGGGTTTCATTCCGTCTGCGCGCGGCACCTTCTCAACGATAATCAATAATCTTCCTCCCACTCAGGGTGAAAATGGTAGGTCTTAGCTCGTTTCCCCTCAGCCATGCCAACGTTTAGGAGTGTGTAACTACTGTTGACGGCTTTCAACTGCTGTTGACAGCGCATGCGCTACCGCGCGTATATGTCCCGCGCAAATGTTATTTTATTAAAAAATAAAAAAATAAATGTTTTTTTTTTTTTTTTTTCTTCACCCCTCGCGGTCGACTTGGGATCTGTCGGCGGTCTACTGGTAGACCGCGATCGACTGGTTGGGCATCCCTGGTCTAGGGGGTCTAGAGGGTCCTGGTCTAGGGGGTCCGGGCCTAGGGGGTCCTGGTCTAGGGGGTCCTGGTCTAGGGGGCCCTGGTCTAGGGGGTTCTGGTCTAGGGGGTCCGGGTCTAGGGGGTCTAGGTCTAGGGGGTCCTGGTCTAGGGGGTCCTGGTCTAGGGGGTCCGGGTCTAGGGGGTCCGGGTTAAGGGGGTCCGGGTCTAGGGGGTCTAGGTCTAGGGGGTCCTGGTCTAGGGTCTACCCACCTCCCTGAGCCAGAACTCCATGGAGGCCATGGTGGCCTCTCTCTGCCTCTCCACCAACACCACCCCGTCCTCCAGCGCGCGCTGCTCCACCTCCCGGGACGCCGCCTGCACCCGCTCCATCTCCTCCGTCAGCTGGGACAGCTCCGCCTCCCACAGCCGCTGCTCCACCTCCTGCTCCGCCTGCAGCGGGCTCAGACGCTGCTCCACCTCCTCCAGCTCCGTCTGCAGCCTGCAGCGAGAGACGACCAGTACAGGACCAGTACAGGACCAGTACAGGACCAGTACAGTGCACCATGTAGGAACCAGTACAGGACCAGTACAGTGCACCATGTAGGAACCAGTACAGGACCAGTACAGAACCATGTAGGAACCAGTACAGAGGACCATGTAGGAACCAGTACAGGACCAGTACAGGACCAGTACAGTGCACCATGTA
>NC_082392.1:111091-136643 GCF_031168955.1 Gadus macrocephalus | reverse complement strand
TGTGTGTGTGTGTGTGTGTGTGTGTGTGTGTGTGTGTGTGTGTGTGTGTGTGTGTATGTATGTGTGTAGGGGATGTGAAAGGAAGGGAGAAGACCGCTTTATCTATGCCCCCCCCCATTCTTACACACACAGATACATTCACAGACAGACACGCAAACACACACACTCACACGAACAAACACACACACAACCACCTACGCACACACACACAAACACGCACACACACACACACACACACACACACACACACACACACACACACACACCACACACACACACACACACACACACACACACACACACGCAAACACGCACACACACACACACACACACACACACACACACACACACACACACACACACACACACACACACACGCAAACACGCACACACACACACACACACACACACACACACACACACACACACACACACACACACACACACACACACACACACACACACACACACACACACACACCACGCACACACACACACCCCCAGACATAGACTCCGGAGAGCTCCATACGGCGGTGTTTGGATGATAAATAGAGGGCCGGTGGCCGCTGGATCGATCCCCCCCCCCACACACACACACTCTACACTTCACCCCCCACTCCCCCCCGCTCTACACTTCACCCCCGCTCTACCCCTCCTACTGCTCTCTCTTCCACAAAACTATACAGCAATTAATTGCGGCGTGTCGCCCCATCGCTCATCCGGCTGCTGGCGGCTATCGACGGAGATTACTGCTGATGGGCCGGTTTATCACCGTAAATATACCCCCCCCCCCCTCCCGCTTTAATCATCCGTACACACGATTAGGACCCCTCAGCCGCCGCTGTCACGTCTTATTGCGATTACGACGACTTTTGACGTTTCTCACACTTTTCGGTCGGAGGAGAAGATGATCTCAAAATGACAGACAAGCAGATGCGTGTGTTATATAATTATATTATATTATAATATAGTATTATTTTAGAACTCATATTATATAACATATTGTTCATATTATTATAGTATTCGTTTCAAGCGATGCAAAAGTAACACACGGGCCAACTTTAGTGAAACAAAATCAATAAATCCAGCCTGAGGAAGTTAATAGATATTCTAATATAATATTATCTTTAGCCCCATATCTCTCTAACCCCATATATACTCTCTAGTGCCATATATACTCTCTATATAGCTACTCTCTAACCCCATTCTCTAAACTCTCTAACCCCATATATAGGCCTACTCTCTAATCCCATATATACTCTCTAACGGTTAGAGGAGTATATATGGGGTTAGAGAGTATATATGGGGTTAGAGTCTAACCCCACACTCTCCTGAGGTTTTACGCACGAGCGAGTGCAGATGCGTGACTGGACGCGCAAGGATCCGAGTTGAAATCAATAGAATAGAATATAGAATATAATAAAGACAATAATAATAATTATTGTTATTATCATTATTTTTATTGATATTATAACTTTAATTAAAACAATAAAATATCTAAATATATTTAGTGTATATATATATAGCGTACAATATAAATAATAATGATATAGGCCTACAAAATTAATATGTTATGTTTACATTATTACAATTATTATAACAATAATAATATCAGATATAAAAATAGATGTATTATCTGTATTTCATATACGAGAGGGTGGCTTGTTGACATCTTTCAGACGTTAGATTATTAAACCAATAATAATAATAGAAGGCCTTTGAATGGATTATACTTAAACACGAAATATGCATTATTAGGATGTTAAATACATTCTATAATGAATCATCACCTGTAAGAAACGCAGACCAGCAGCTGTGTTAGAAATATCTCCCCAAGCGCAAAGAATAACTTCACCATAAGTTAACACCTCTGTATTCATCACTATTTGGTTTGGAGAATTGTATTGTGAAAATCGAATAGCCTATTTCAATATCCATAATAAATATCCATATCTCTTATATCCATAATAAATACATCCAATCAACTGCGTAGTGAGAGTAAATTGTAATGAAGTACTACGTAGTGTGTGCTGTGTAGCAAACTATATTATAGTAGATGTCATCGTAGTGAAAGTGGTAGCGCGGTTCTCTTACGGTGGTTGAGGTCGCCGCTGTGCGGGTTCAGCGGGATGATCTCCATCCGCTGCTGGCCGTACAGGTAGTAGTCGAGCTGCTCCGAGGTCAGCCTCCCCCGCACGACGGCGGGCAGGGGCCGCCGGAGCTCCTCCCGCTGGACGAGACCACGGCGCAGCTCGGCGGGCCGTCCGAGTGGAGGTCCCGGGGCTCCGGGTGGAGCCCCCGGGGGTCTGGGTGGAGCCCCGCCGCTGAGGTCCCCGGACCCGGGGCCCGAACAGGGCGATATGTTGGGGGACCGGCAGCTGGATAGTCCGCCAGGGAGGAGGCCACCGAGGAGCCGGAGGGGCAGGAGGTGGAGGACGGAGTGGGAGCCTTGGAGGAGGTGGTGGAGGAACAGTTTGTGGAGGAGATGAGGTGGTGGTTGAGCCGGGTTCGCTCTCAAACTCTCTCCGGGACAGATACGCGCTGGCCCGGGGGAGTCTGGCCCGGGCTGGTCTGGCCGGGGGGGTCCGGCCCGGGGGAGTCTGGCCCGGGGTGGACTGGCCTGAAGGGGTCTGGCCAGAGGGGGTCTGGGGGTTTGGGGGGAAGAGCTGTTGCCAGTGGTGCAGTAGGACGGGGTCTACCTTCAGGAAGGCGCTCGGCTCTCCCGGCTTCAGCATCGCTGACGGGCGGCTGGAAGATGAAACCATAAGTTAACTAGTTCACCAGAGTTAACTAGTTCATCCGAGTTAACTAGTTCACCCGAGTTAAGAAGAAGTCATAACGAGTCTCAATCCTGCAGCTTCAAACAAGTTCAGCAAGGACGTCGAACACACCAAAAACTGCAAGAACGACCCGCCAGCCTGTGTGTGCGTGTGTGTGTGTGTGTATGCTTGTGCGTGCGCGCGGCGCGTGTGTGTGTGTTTGGGGTTGGCGGGGGGGGGGGGGGGGGGGGGGGGGGGGGGGGGGGGGTACTAACTTTGTTAATATGAAGTCAATCAGTCCGCTCCACGCGCCGCCATCCGAACGAGACGGAGCGAGGAGCGGAACATGAACATCCTAACCCTAACCTTACAAAGATTCCGGAGGACAGAGTCGGAGAGGAGCGGAGACATGCCGGTCAACCTACCGGGTTAGCGGTGCGCCGAGCTGCTCGGAGTCCGGAGGTCTCTACACCATAGTCGGTCCTGCACGGTCCGCACGCCTCCAGTCCCGCACCTCAACTACAACATCATCCTCCCTCCTCCTCCTCCTCCTCCTCCCACACACACACACACACACACACACACACACACACACACACACACACACACACACACACACACACACACACACACACACACACACACACACACACACACACACACACACACACACACACACACACACACACACACACACACACGAATACACACAAAAACACACACGCACTCCCCAACCAACCCACTTAACACCCCCCTCTCACAGCTGAGGAGCACGTGGGTTGGAATGACAGCGCGTTCCCGCGGGACCGGGTGAGTTTCACACCGCATCTATCTTGGCCATAAATGTTTTTGGCAAAATATTTTGAACGTGCGTTATTGAGTTAAAAGTGCGCCAGATGTTTTGTGTTCTCAGAGCTAAATGGTAGCGCCTTATGAAACGAAGACCTTGAATTCCTGAACAAATTGAAAGGCCTTTTAAAGGTTTCTGTTCTAGTCTAGAGGAACCCGACTCGATCAATAACACAGAGAGACGGGTCGGGATACGCAATACAGTCTAGAATACACATTCTAGATACACACATACTTTCTAGAATACACATTCTAGATACACACATACTGTCTAGAATACACATTCTAGATACACACATACTGTCTAGATTACACATTCTAGATGTATACTGTCTAGAATACACATTCTAGATACATACATACTGTCTAGAATACACATTCTAAATACACACATGCTGTCTAGAATACACATTCTAAACACACACATACTGTCTAGAATACACATTCTAGATACACACATACTGTCCAGAATACACATTCTAGATACACAAATACTGTATAGAACAAAAATTCTAGATGCACACATACTGTCCAGAATACACATTCTAGATACACATACTGTCTATAATACACCTTCTATATACACAAGCTGTCTAATACAATGTCTACACGCATACTTTCTATGTACACACTGTCTAGAATCTAGATACACACATACTGTCTAGAATACAATGTACAAATACTGTCTAGAGTATAGTTACCTATACTGTCTAGAATACACAGCCTAGATACATACGTACTGTCTAGAAAACAATGTCTAGATCCACACATACTGTCTGCAGAATACACAGACTAAAGGCTGTGTATTCTAGACAGTATATATCTATGCATACATACTGTCTAGAATACACATACTGTCTAGAATACTCTGTCCAGTCAGTAGACACACCGGGTCAAACTCAAACGTGTCACAAACATAGCTGCCAAATGAATTGGTGATCCCACACCCACACTGTCAAGGTTCAATTTCAAAGCCATCTCACGCTACGCACGTACAATAGCACAGGACAACACCCACTCCAGGGCCACTTCACCGTCATGCCCTCTGGACGCAGGTACAGGTCTGTGTTGGGCAGGAGGGCTCGCTATGGCAGAGCCTGGAGCCTGGAGCCTGGAGCCTGGAGCCTGGAGCCGGCCGCCGTAGCAGCCCTCGACCCAAGGCCAAGATAAACCCCCGCCGGTCCCACTCTGTCTACGTATCCTGTCTGCATGTTATTGCTGTTGTGATTGTTGTCCATCGGTTATTAAATGTCGGCGTGCAGTCCATGGACTTGTGACATGAAAAATAATTTCCCCTTGGGGACAATAAAGTCTAAAGTCTAATTATTATGCACTCTTCACTCATACAGTCTGTTTGTGTGTGTGTGTGTGTGTGTGTGTGTGTGTGTGTGTGTGTGTGTGTGTGTGTGTGTGTGTGTGTGTGTGTGTGTGTGTGTGTGTGTGTATGTGTGTGTGTGTGTGTGTGTGTGTGCTTATGTGTGTGTGATTATGTGTGTGTGCGCCAATATGTCTGTTTGTATAGGTGGGTATGTGTGTGTGTGTGTGTGTGTGTGTGTGTGTGTGTGTGTGTGTGTGTGTGTGTGTGCGCGCGGATGTGTGTGTTATTATGACTGGCGTCATTCGTCATCCGCGGGACGCTGGATTGATAAGGAACAAAAACAGCAACATAATCGTCTGAAAGTGACGTGACGTCATGTTGAAGGAAGGCAGGAATGTGAAGAACAACACGAAGCGCGAGCCGTGGGATTATTCCCCCGCTCATTAGCGTTGCGCTCAGAACCAAAATTCCCGCTCAGTTAACGGTAGAAGAGGCATGCATGAATTGGTCCTTAATTCATTAACATAATTATTTATCATTATTGTTGCCATTATCATTTTCAATGTTATTAATAGTAGCATTATTAACACATTTAATTATAAGTGCAGTATTTGCTGTATTTGAAATGTTATTGCATTTAATGCACTGTTAACACAACAATATGCTTGTATGTAGGCCTATTAGTATTATTCTTATTATGAATATTGTTATTATTATCAGTCCATAATTGTTATGCATGAGACAAGAGGTGATTATTCACGGTCCAGTGCGTCCCCCCCCCCCCCCCCCCCCCCCCTTCGCTCCATTAGACCAGCGCGAGAACAGCGCGTCATTACCGCGTAAAGCGGCGGGAGGAGAATTCGGTGAATTGATTAATGGCTTTCTAAAGCAAAGCACATCGGAGGCGCGGGAAATCAATAAATTAACTGCCCAAATTCATCATTTTCTACAACAAAAGCTAATTATTTAGACGGCTGGCGGAAAAAAGAACAATATTAACAAGAGTCCATTTACCAAAGTCGCAGTCCAAGTCTGAGCAGACCTCCTACCAATCAGCCAACTACCAATCAGCCTCCTCCGTACAGCAGCCCGAAGCACGCGCTGTGCGTCTCAAGCTCATCTGCATAAATTAAGAGTTTCCTAATGATCAGGTTATATCGAAAAAACGCATATAATATAAGTGTTACAGTTATAATACATTATATGTAGTTATAATATCTCTTATAACATGCAGTTATAATGCAATACATATTTACAACACATAGTTCTAGCTAAAATATAATAGTTACAATACAAAGTTAGAACATATAAAATATATAGTTATAGAATACCATTATTTTATACATTTAGAATATAAATGTAGAATATTTAGTTATAATATACAGTTATAATACATAATACATAGTTAGAATTGATCGGTATAATATATATATATATATATATATATATATAATGTTGACAGTTACAATATATGAAGTTATAATATATATAGTTAAACGTAACAGTTAGATCCTAGTTATTATATATATTATAGTTATAATTTACAGGTCTAATATATAATACAGTGATAATTTACAGTTATCATTTACAGTTATAATCCATAATATAGTTGTAATTGAGTTATAATTTATTGTTATAATTTACAGTTATTATGTACAGTTATAAAACAAAATACAGTTATAATTGAGTTATCATTTACAGTTATAATATATAATACAGTGATTATGTACAGTTCTATATAATACAGTTATAATATACAGTTACACTTCACAGTTATAATATCTAGCACAGGTATAATTTACAGTTATAATAATACATAATGAAGTGATAATTCACAGGCCGCCTGCAATGCTCTGTCATTAGCTCAGCTGCTGGCCGCTGATTGGCTGCCCTGACATTAATTCAATTAAAACGTTTAGGTTCTTCATTCATTAAAGGTCCGCGTGCCTCATATCCTCTAACCTTGATGTGAGAACGCCCGCGCTTAAAACGGTGTCACTTTCATTTACATACAACCACTTGTTCCGCTCCTGTTTGACATACAATTAAAACGTTTACATTTCTGCTTAATTAATTCAGCGGAAGACGAATGGACGACGCGCTCTGACAGGAGCCCAATAACCGCGAGCCGAACAAGCCCCCACTGGTGTGTGTGTGTGTGTGTGTGTGTGTGTGTGTGTGTGTGTGTGTGTGTGTGTGTGTGTGTGTGTGTGTGTGTGTGTGTGTGTGTGTGTGTGTGTGTGTGTGTGTGTGTGTGTGTGTGTGTGTGTGTGTGTGTGTGTGTGTGTGTGTGTGTGTGTGTGTGTGTGTCTGTGTGTGTGTGTGTGTGTGGTGGGTGGTAAGGTCACCATTATAACCTGTGTGTGTGTGTGTGTGTGTGTGTGTGTGTGTGTGTGTGTGTGTGTGTGTGTGTGTGTGTGTGTGTGTGTCTGTATTCAGTGGGGACTGACTGCTTCTTTTCCGCGGCCATCTGGACGCTAAACGGCATGTGAAGAAATTCTGCGCGCAATAAAGTGTGTTTTCACTTCATTACGCGTCTCTTATGGTAAATATTATGCGGGATATCGATCAGCGAGTTGTTGGCGTGTTTGTCCGTCAAGACATTCCTCAGAGATCAGATACTTTCCCCTGTGGTTTGAACCTCACACTGTTTTGAACCTAAACCCTAGACCTCTGAGAGGCCTGTGGACGAGAAGGCTATCCTGGAACACAATAATACATAATCATATCAGATTATATATAATAATATCTAATAATACATAATCATATCAGATTATATATAATGATAGATAATAATACATAATCATATCAGATTATATATGATAATATATAATAATAGATAATAATATATTATAATATAATAATCTATAACACTATATTAATACACATTCATATATTAATAGATAATAATGTCACATCTTGCCTCATTGATTGTCCTCGACCACCTTAATTGTTTTCAAATGTCCCTCATCAACAGCCCAAAGAAGCAGTGTGGCAGCCCCCCCTCTCTTCGTCCTGTGGGCCCAACACCTGCAGGAAGACCTGCCAGGGGCGGCCTGCTGCCACATGGGCTGCAGGGAAGGTCAGGGGTCTGCACGGACCAGACCCGGGCGGCAGAAGCTGGCTCTGGGGACGTGGAACGTCACCTCCCTGTGGGGAAAGGAACCGGAGCTTGTGAGGGAGGTGGAGCGCTACCAATTAGATCTGGTGGGGCTTACCTCTACGCACAGTCTCAGCTTTGGAACCGTCCTCCTGGATAGGGGTTGGACTCTGTTCTTCTCCGGAGGTGCCAGGGGCGTGAGGCGCCGGGCGGGTGTGGGGATACTCCCCGGCTGAGCGCCTCTGTGTTGGAGTTCAACCCGGTGGACCTCTCTACGTCTAAAGGTACTCTGACTGTTGTTAGTGTATATGCACTGAACGGCAGTTCAGAGTACTCAGCCTCTTGGAGACCCTGATTGGAGTCCTGTATGGAGCTCCAGAAGGGGACTCCGTATTTCTGCTGGGAGTCTTCAACGCCCACTTGGGCAACGATGGAGACACCTGGAGAGGCGTGGTGGGGAGGAACGGCCTCCCTGATCTAAACCAGAGCGGTCGACTGTTGTTACACTTCTGTAGTAGTCATGGAATGTCTACAACAAACACCATGTTCGGACGTAAGGATGCTCATAAGTGTACCTGGTACCAGAGCACCCTAGGACAAAGATCGATGATCGATTTCGTGATCGTATCATCCAATCGGAGGCCGCATGTTTTGGACACCCGAGTCAAGGGAGGGGCGGAACTGCCAACCGACCACCTTCTGGTGGTGTGTTTGATCATGGAATGGGGGAAGATTCTGGAATCTGTAGTGCGGTTTAACTGGGAACATCTGGAGGAAGCCCACATCCTAGGGATCTTCACCTCACACCTCCGGCCGAGGTTTTCTGGCATCCCTGTTGAGGTTGAGGACAATGAGCCAGAGTGGGCTGAGGCTGCTGTGCTGAGCTGTGGCCTCAAGATCTTGGGTGCCTCAAGGGGCGGTATCCCTCAGACACCGCGGTGGACACCGGTGGTCAGGGAAGCCGTCCGACTGAAGAAGGAGCCCTTCCAGGATATCTTATCCCAGTGGACTCCTGAGGCATTTGCAGGGTACCAGCGGATGTGGGAGAAGTTCGGAGAAGCCATTGAGGAAGACTTTCGGTTGGCACCAAGATGCTTCTGGAAAACCATCTGGCACCTCAGGAGGGGGAAACCGGGAACCATCCAAGCTGTGTACAGTAGGGATGGGAATTAGTTGACCTCAACTGAGGAGGTAGTTGACAGCGGAAGGAGCACTTTGAGGAACTCCTGAATCCGACTAACACGCCCTCCTGGTTGAGGCAGAGCTTGAGGCTGATAGTGTTCTTCGTAAATTTTCCAGGTTGAAATCCCTGAGGTAGTCAAACCACTACAGAGTGGCAGAGCCCCAGGGATTGATGGGATCCGGCTAGAAATGCTGAAAGCTCTGGGTGTGAAGGGGCTGTCTTGGTTGACACGCCTTGGTCGGGTCGGGCATCCGTGGCCTACTGGTTAAGGAGTTGGAACGGTAACCGCAGACTGGCCAGTTAGAATCCCGACTGGTAGGCAAAAATGGGAACGGGGGGAGTATGTTGTGCAACATTATCCTATGTCCTCATCCAAGGATGAGGTGCCCTTGAGCAAGGCACCTGAAACGCCAACCTGCTCCCCAGGCGCTGCACTGAGGCTGCCATTGCTCCGGGTGTGCCGATGTATCCCAGGTGAGTGGACCTCTGACAGGGTCTCTCCTTTGTGTGTGTATGTAAAAGTGTGTGTGTGATCACTGGCTCCCGGATGTGTGAAAAGCAGAGAAAGAATTTCCCCCAAAAAGGGACGATAAAGGGTAACTTGACTTACAGACTACTCCAAGGTGCTTGAAAGGAGGGTTCAGCTGAAAGTCAAATCTCAGCTTGAAGAGGAACAATGCGGTTTCGGCCCTGGACGTCGAACCTCGGACCAGCTCTTCACTCTTGCAGGGATCCTCTAGGGGTCCTGGGAGTATGCTCATCTGGTCTTCATGTGTTTTGTGGATCAGGAGAAGATCTGGAGAAATGTCCCCCGGGAGATACTTTTGGAGGTGCTGCGGGAGTATAGGTGAGAGGGTCACTCCAATCTCTGTTCTCCCAAAGCGAGAGCTGTGTCCGTGTTCTCGGCAGTAAGTCCGTTTCGTTCCCGGAGGGTGTTGGCCTCCGCCAGGGCTGCGCTTTGTCAACAATCCTGTTCTTTTCTAATCCTGTGATATTCATGGACAGGATATCAAGGCGGAGCTGTGGTGGGGTGGCGTCTGCTGTTCGGTGGTCTGAGGATCTCTTCACTGCTTTTTGCAGATGAAGTGGTCCTGATGGCATCGTCGGCCTGTGAACTTCAGCACTCACTGGTTCGGCTCTCAGCCATATATGAAGCAGCCTGTCCATGAATTACCTACTCCAGGTAGGGAATGATTCCTTACCCCCGGTGAAGGAGTTCAAGTACCTCAGGTTGTTGCCGAAATTGGTTTTCTCAGGAGAGTGGCTGGCGTCTCCCTTAGTGATATGCTACGAAGCTCAGCCAGCCGTGAGGAACTCTGGGCAGTGCCGCTGCTCCTCCGCTTAGAAAGGAGTCGGTCGAGGTGGTTCGGGCATCTGGTAAGAATGGTTTGGAGGGCAGGAGGCCTCGGGAAGACCCAGGTCTAAGGTAGAGATTCTCTCTCCACTCTGGGCAACGAGGCCCGGGAAAGGGAAATCTGGGGGCCTAGCTGGAGCAGCTGCCCCCGCAATCGTCCACGGATAAGCAATTGAAGATGAGATGAGAGATGAGATATAATGATACATTACGTAACATCTACATTTGTCTTTAAGAAGGCTTTTTGATTATCCGCTGCTGGTGAGTGTAGAAATGTCAACATGCTGCCAGAGAAGTTGCACTCACCTGAATTAACCAACTTTTTCGCCATCCTTGACTCAACAGTCTCCCCTTCTCCTCCCAGGCACAGGGCCGGGAACCAGCCTGACCTGATGCTCAGGAGGTCCGGCGTCGCCTCGGCTCTCTCCGTCCCCCCGCTCCCTGGGTCTGACCACCACTTGGTTGCTTTTTCTCTCCCCTTGAAGTCCTCCCCCTCCCTCCTCTCTACTCCTCACAATGTCACCGCCCGCCGTAACCCTAACCCTAACCCTAACCCTAGCCTTAACCTGAGATCTCTCTTACCCTCTACGTCCTGTCCTCACTACCATCTCTAGAATGACTCTCTCCACCCTCCACAGAGGAAGCCCCCTCACCATGCTATCCTCCCTCTCCTCCTCCTTGGACTCCCTCTGCCCCTTCCACTCCAGATCGGCGTGATCCTCACCCCTCTCTTCTTGGCTGTCCAACTCTTTGCGGGCTTATAGAGCAGAGTTGCAGGCAGCTGAGAGGAAATGGAAGAGATCAGACTGTCCTAATAATCGATTTCACTACCTTCTCCTCCTCTCAGACTTTATCTCCCCTGTGTCAACAGCCAAATCCGCCTTCTATCGGACCAAAATCAACTCCTCCACTTCCAACCCCAGGAAACTGTTTTCCATGTTCTCTTCCCTCCTCACCTCCCCTTCCTTAGTCCCTCACTGCTAATGACTTTGTTCCCTACTTTACTCTGTGAAGGAAATCAGCTCCTCTTTTACCCTTGCCACAATCCTCCCTCACCCCATCCCCACCTCTGTTTTTACCCACTTTATCCCTCTCTCCTCTGAAGATGTCAATAGAATAGTTACGCCTCAGCACGCCATCACCTGCTCCCTGACCCCATCCCCTCCTTACTCCTGCAGGCCGCATCGAGCGACATCCTGCAATTTCCTAGCGCCCTAATCAACTCCTCCCTCACTTCAGGGCTTATTCCAGTGTCCTTCAAGACTGCCAGAATAAAGCTGCTCCTCAAGAAACCGACCATTGACACCACCAACATCCAGAACTACAGACCTTTCTAAAACCCTGGAACTTGCCATCTCTAGCAAACTGTGCTCCTATCTCTCACACAACAATCAGCTTGACCCTCATCAGTCAGGTTTCCACTGAGACAGCTCTCCTCGTGGTGACTGAGTCACTCCATGTTGCCAGAGCCTCGTCCCTCTCATCGGTTCTCATTCTCCTTGTCCGCAGCGTTCAACACTGTCAACCACCTGATCCTCCTCACCACCTCTCGCCGAACTCGGCATTGCTGACTCTGCGCTATCCTGGTTCACATCCTACCTGACAAATCGCACCTATCAGCTCACATGGAATGGCACCTTGTCCAAACCCTGCACTCTTGACACTGGTGTCCCTCAAGGCCTTGACAACTGCAACTCGCTTCTGGCTGGACTCCCTGCTTGCTTGGTTAAACCTTTGAGGCACATCCACCACGCTGCAGCACGCATTGTGTTCAACCTACCCACCTCTGAGTAGGTCACTGGAACTGCCCCTGTCTACCTTCAAGCGTTGGTCAAACCACACACCCCAGCTAGAGCGGTCCACTCAGCTACCTCAGTCTGGTACCGCCAGCGCTAAGAGCAAGCAAAAGGTGATCATCAGATTCACAACTCTTCTCTGTTTTGGCACCGCAGTGGTGGAACGAGCTCCCTGCCGATGTCAGCACCGCAGAGTCGCTCTCCAGCTTCCGCAAAAGACTCAAAACTCACCTGTTCAGAGTTCACCTCGACTCTGCATAGCGACCCCGTCCCTCCCCTGTTTGTAGTATGTTGTACGTCTTGGCACCGAATGCAAGGGCTTATTGTATGTTGTATTTTGTTAAAATACTTAGTTATGTAGCATATTATCCTATACTTTGCTGTATACAGGAATGGGTTAGGCTAGCGATTGATAGTGCTTTGCACTTGGTTCTAAGAACATCCTTACTGTACCACAGCGATACATTGTTTAACTTTCTTATGACAAATGTACTTATTGTAAATCGCTTTGGACAAAATCGACTGCTAAATGCCCTAAATGTAAATGATCCATAATAATATAGTGCTGTCAAGCGATTAAAATATTTAATCGTGATTAATCGCACTAATGTCATAGTTAACTTACGATTAATCGCGAGCAATCGCGATTAATCGCAAATGTTTTTTCTATGCTAAATATCCCTTTATTTCTTTGTCCCATTAATTGTTCTAATTTTAATGCTCTTATCAACATGGAGAAGTGCATCGGCTTGCCTGGTGCAAATGTGTTTTTATTGATAACAACATTGGCATATACTGATCAAAGCAGGATGATACAAAAAAAAAAGCCTATAGTGCAATTAAACGATGAACATACAAACAAACTGCCTTGAACATAGCAGTCAGGCTACTGCTTCTTTGTTTTGAGCCAAAGAAAAAAACAAAACAGAATTGCGTTAATCGCGCGATAAAAAAATTAACGATGTTAAAATTGGTTTGCGTTAACGCCGTTCATAACACATTTAACTGACAACACTAAAAATAATATAGAATAATGCAATTATATATAATTATATATAATACATAATAAAACATGATAATGTATATATGATAATAATGCATATTAATACATAATAATGCATAATAATATATATAAATAAATAAATATATAACAAGGGTTAAATTTAGGGGCTAGGACTCATGAGCGCCTAAACATATCCCAGAATCTGCTCTCCACCAGATAATAACATTTGTATTAACAAAACCAACACAACTCACATTGACATTTATAATGAAGTGGTTATTGAGGAATTAGTACGTGTTTTTATGTTAGTATTTATAAGACTATCCTCAGTGTTCTTCTATCATGCATGCAGAAGTATGTGATTAGAAAAAGACCAAGGACTTGTTCTTACTAACTACCTAACTGTAAATAAATAAAGTATTATTGCTATTATTAAGGCTTTATAAATACTATCATTATTGTGTCAAACGATGTTGACGTTGACACATTTCTTAATGCGCATCTTCTACAGTAAACAGGGGGCGGGGCCTGTGCTGGTCCGGACCTCCAGTCATACCGGTGGAGAAATTACTATGGCCGCGCCATGGACCTATCCAAGACTCCGCCCGCCTCTATTTCTGATTGGTCCGTCACACACGTCAGCCCTATCTTTTACTTGCTTGATATTAGCTGCTAGGGTTAGGGTTAGAGGTTAGGGTTTAGGGTTAGAGCTCTTTTGTGACGCTCACAGCGAGGGTAGAGTTTTAAAGCGTCCAGTTGAGCTGCATGCAACCCGGCCAATGACAGAAAGAGTAGGGCGGGTCTTGGCGTGGCCATAGTAGGATTCGTAAGACGCTTCCCGATGTGAGATGCTGTGATGGAGGTCGGAGCGGTGGTGTGTGCGGCGCTGGTACTGTGGACCACCGCTCAGAGCCACACGGGACCGAGGGTCACCGAGAAGGTCCGTTTCTACACCTTATGACGTCCTAGATGGGGCGGGCACGGATTCAGTAGCGCGCAAACGCACGAAGGCTTTTGTAAAGTGCAGCGCGTGCATGTTGATCTACCGGGAGATTCTGCCTGGAAGAAGGAACGGAGGGAGGAGGAGCTAGCATCACAACGCGCTAACGCAATCAGGCTATGCTAACGTGTGTGCGCGCGTGTGTGTGTTTGTGTGTGCGTGCGTGTGTGTAGGTGTTTTTTGACGTCACAGTAGCGGGTCACGAGGTGGGGAGGATTGTCATTGGTCTGTTCGGCGAAGTCGTCCCACTCACCGTCAACAACTTTGTTGCCCTAGCAACCGGAGAGGTAAGACCACACACACACACACTTTGTAAAAATATGTCATTATTTGTCTGTGTGATGTCATTAGCTGTTTGATGTCATTCCCTTTGATGTCATTCCCTGTGATGTCATTCCCTGCAATGTCATAACCTGTGTTGTCATAACCTGTGATGTCATTCCCTGTGATGTCATTACCTCTGATGTCATAACCTGTGAGGTCATTCCCTGTGATGTCATTCCCTGTGATGTCGTAACCTGTGAAGTCATAACCTGTTATGTCATTCCCTGTGATGTCATAACCTTTGATGTCATAACCTGTGATGTTATTCCCTGTGATGTTATTACCTGTGATGTCATAACCAGTGATGTCATTCCCTGTGATGTCATAACCTGTGATGTCATTCCCTGTGAAGTCATTCCCTGTGATGTCATAACCTGTGATGTCATTCCCTCTGATGTCATTCCCTGTGATGTCATTCCTGCTGTGTCCAGAGAGGGTTTGGCTACAGGGGCAGTAAGTTCCACCGGGTCATCAAGGACTTCATGATCCAGGGAGGAGACTTCACCGCCGGCGACGGGAGTGGAGGTAACCTCCTCCACCTGTACCTCCTCCACCACCTCCACCTGTACCTCCTCCACCACCACCACCTGTACCTCCTCCACCACCACCACCTGTACCTCCTCCACCACCACCTCCACCTGTACCTCCTCCACCACCTCCACCTGTACCTCCTCCACCACCTCCACCTGTACCTCCTCCACCACCTACACCTGTACCTCCACCACCACCTCCACCTGTACCTCCTCCACCACCTCCACCTGTACCTCCTCCACCTCCTCCACCTGTACCTCCTCCACCACCTCCACCTGTACCTCCTCCACCACCACCACCTGTACCTCCTCCACCACCTCCACCTGTATCACCTCCACCAGTACCCCCTCCTCCATCACCTCCACCTGTACCTCCTCCACCTGTACCTCCTCCACCACCTCCACCACCTCCACCTGTACCTCCTCCACCACCTCCACCTGTACCTCCTCCACCACCTCCACCTGTACCTCCTCGACCACCACCTCCACCTGTATCACCTCCACCAGTACCCCCTCCTCCGTCACCTCCACCTGTACCTCCTCCACCACCTCCACCTGTACCTCCTCCACCACCTCCACCTGTACCTCCTCCAACACCTCCACCTGTACCTCCTCCATCACCTCCACCTGTACCTCCTCCACCACCTCCACCTGTACCTCCTCGACCACCACCTCCACCTGTATCACCTCCACCTGTACCTCCTCCACCACCTCCACCTGTACCTCCTCCACCACCTCCACCTGTACCTCCTCCATCACCTCCACCTGTACCTCCTCCACCACCACCTCCACCACCACCTCCACCACCTCCACCTGTATCACCTCCACCAGTACCCCCTCCTCCATCACCTCCACCTGTACCTCCTCCACCTGTACCTCCTCCACCACCTCCACCTGTATCTCCTCCACCACCTCCACCTGTACCTCCACCACCTCTATCTGCACCTCCACCAGTACCCCCTCCTCCATCACCTCCACCTGTACCTCCTCCACCACCTCCACCTGTACCTCCTCCACCACCTACACCTGTACCTCCACCACCACCTCCACCTGTACCTCCTCCACCACCTCCACCTGTACCTCCTCCACCTCCTCCACCTGTACCTCCTCCACCACCTCCACCTGTACCTCCTCCACCACCACCACCTGTACCTCCTCCACCACCTCCACCTGTATCACCTCCACCAGTACCCCCTCCTCCATCACCTCCACCTGTACCTCCTCCACCTGTACCTCCTCCACCACCTCCACCACCTCCACCTGTACCTCCTCCACCACCTCCACCTGTACCTCCTCCACCACCTCCACCTGTACCTCCTCGACCACCACCTCCACCTGTATCACCTCCACCAGTACCCCCTCCTCCGTCACCTCCACCTGTACCTCCTCCACCACCTCCACCTGTACCTCCTCCACCACCTCCACCTGTACCTCCTCCAACACCTCCACCTGTACCTCCTCCATCACCTCCACCTGTACCTCCTCCACCACCTCCACCTGTACCTCCTCGACCACCACCTCCACCTGTATCACCTCCACCTGTACCTCCTCCACCACCTCCACCTGTACCTCCTCCACCACCTCCACCTGTACCTCCTCCATCACCTCCACCTGTACCTCCTCCACCACCACCTCCACCACCACCTCCACCACCTCCACCTGTATCACCTCCACCAGTACCCCCTCCTCCATCACCTCCACCTGTACCTCCTCCACCTGTACCTCCTCCACCACCTCCACCTGTATCTCCTCCACCACCTCCACCTGTACCTCCACCACCTCTATCTGCACCTCCACCAGTACCCCCTCCTCCATCACCTCCACCTGTACCTCCTCCACCACCTCCATCTGTACCTCCACCTGTACCCCCTCCTCCATCACCTCCACCAGTCTCCCTCCTCCATCACCTCCACCTGTACCCCTCCTCCATCACCTCCACCTGTACCTCCTCCACCTGTACCCCTCCTCCATCACCTCCACCTGTACCCCCTCCTCCACCTGTACCCCTCCTCAGTCACCTCCACCTGTACCCCCTCCTCCACCTGTACCCCTCCTCCATCACCTCCACCTGTACCCCCTCCTCCACCTGTACCCCTCCTCCATCACCTCCACCTGTACCTCCTCCACCTGTACCCCTCCTCAGTCACCTCCACCTGTACCCCCTCCTCAACCTGTACCCCTCCTCCATCACCTCCACCTGTACCCCTCCTCAGTCACCTCCACCTGTAAAGTTCCCTTCACCCGCCGCACCTGTGGATCTCATAATGATGATGATGATGATGATGATGATGGTGGTGTTAGTTATGATGATGATGATGGTGGTGGTGGTGTTAGTTATGATGATGATGACGGTGGTGGTGGTGTTAGTGATGATGATGATGACGGTGGTGGTGGTGTTAGTGATGATGATGACGGTGGTGGTGGTGTTAGTTATGATGATGACGGTGGTGGTGGTGTTAGTTATGATGATGATGACGATGGTGGTGGTGTTAGTGATGATGATGATGATGGTGGTGGTGTTAGTGATGATGATGATGATGGTGGTGGTGGTGTTAGTTATGATGATGATGACGGTGGTGGTGGTGTTAGTGATGATGATGATGATGGTGGTGGTGGTGTTAGTTATGATGATGATGATGGTGGTGGTGTTAGTGATGATGATGATGACGGTGGTGGTGGTGTTAGTGATGATGATGATGACGGTGGTGGTGGTGTTAGTGATGATGATGATGATGGTGGTGGTGGTGGTGTTAGTTATGATGATGATGATGATGGTGGTGGTGTTAGTGATGATGATGATGATGGTGGTGGTGTTAGTGATGATGATGGTGGTGGTGGTGTTAGTTATGATGATGATGACGGTGGTGGTGGTGTTAGTGATGATGATGATGATGGTGGTGGTGTTAGTGATGATGATGATGATGGTGGTGGTGTTAGTGATGATGATGATGATGATGACGGTGGTGGTGGTGTTAGTGATGATGATGATGGTGGTGGTGTTAGTGATGACGAGGAGATGGAGGAGGAGGATGATGATGATGATGATGATGATAGTGGTGTTAGTGATGATGATGATGATGATGGTGAGGTTAGTGATGATGATGGTTGTGTTAGTGATGATGATGATGAAGAAGACGATGGTGGTGTAAGTGATGATGATGAGGATGATGATGATGTTAGTGATGGGGATGATGATGGTGTTGATGACATCACTATTCGCAGGACGCAGTATCTACGGAACGACGTTCCCCGATGAGAACTTCAGACTGAAACATCTGGGAGCTGGCTGGGTGAGAACACCCACACACACACACACACACACACACACACACACACACACACACACACACACACACACACACACACACACACACACACACACACACACACACACACACACACACACACACACACACACACACACACACACACACACCACCACCACCACCACCACCACCACACACACACACACACACACACACACACACACACACCACACACCACACACCACACACCACACACACACCCCCACACACACCCACACACACACACACAGAGACAGACAGTCACTGTGTGCGTTCGTGTGTGTGTGTGTGTGTGGGTGCGGACCAGGTGAGCATGGCTAACGCGTGTGTGTGTGTGACGTGTGTGTGTCTGTGTGCGTGTGTGTGTGTGGACCAGGTGAGCATGGCTAACGCGTGTGTGTGTGTGTGTGTGTGTGTGTGTGTGTGTGCGTGTGTGTGTGTGGACCAGGTGAGCATGGCTAACGCGTGTGTGTGTGTGTGTGTGTGTGTGTGTGTGTGCGGACCAGGTGAGCATGGCTAACGCGCGTGTGTGTGTGTGTGTGTGTGTGTGTGTGTGTGTGTGTGTGTGTGTGTGGACCAGGTGAGCATGGCTAACGCGTGTGTGTGTGTGTGTCTGTGTGCGTGTGTGTGTGTGGACCAGGTGAGCATGGCTAACGCGTGTGTGTGTGTGTGTGTGTGTGTGTGTGTGTGTCTGTGTGCGTGTGTGTGTCTGTGTGCGTGTGCGTGTGCGTGTGCGTGTGCGTGTGTGTGTGGACCAGGTGAGCATGGCTAACGCTGGTCCGGACTCCGGCGGCTCCCAGTTCTTCATCCTGGCGACCCGAGCGCCCTGGCTGGACGGGAAACACGTGGTGTTTGGGAAGGTCCTGGAGGGCATGGTACACACGCACGTGTGGCACGCACACACACATACACACAGACACACCCACACAAACACAGGCACACACAGACACACCCACACAAACACAGGCACACACACACCAAACAGGCACACACACACACACACAAGTTAGCAATGCTCACCCGGACCAGACCAGACCAGACCAGACCAGACCAGACCAGACCAGACCAGACCAGACCAGACCAGACCCTGTAAAACTGTGTTTTCTCATGATCAAATACTCATCAATCCTAAAAGTTATGGGCTTGTACGTGATTTCTGTGTCAAGAAAATATATGTTTGCTGTACAGTGTTTGCAGATGGATTGATTTAAAAGTACAACTTTTACTGCCGTATCAGCTGTTCTTTCACAAATAATTTAACCAACTTTATCATTTACCCTAAAACGAGATTTTGTTTTGGAAGGCTGGGATATACTTTGCTCGAGTTTATTAGTGTTATTATTATTATTTTAACACATGGCATAGCCTACTACAGTGTTCATTCATGCAGCCCCTATGGAAAAAATGTTTCCACATGCTATTTCTAAGCAGTTTCACATGTATGAACAATCTTTGACATCGTAATATTTCAATTAGGCTAATTGTTTGTATGTTTGTGCTGTATCCTACGCGTGTGTAAGCTTATGTTACAGTTCCGACCTGCCTGGGCACGTCAAAATAGCAACACCAACTGCACTATCCGCTGGGCGTTTAGCATGCGCCCCAACACGCCTCTGCTTTTCGCCGACACTTGGCCCTATCTTGGCCCAAGATAGGGCCAAGATAGGGCCCTATAACCCTGTGGCCTCTAAGCCCCTGGCCTCTAAGCCTCTAAGCTCTGTCCCCAGGCCCTGGTCTCTAAGCCTCTAAGCCCTGGCTCTGTCCCCAGGCCCTGGTCTCTAAGCCTCTAAGCCCTGGGTCTGTCCCCAGGCCGTGGTCTCTAAGCCTCTAAGCCCTGGCTCTGTCCCCAGGCCGTGGTCCACACCGTGGAGCTGCAGGACACTGACGAGCGGAGCCTGCCTCACACCGAGTGCGTGGTGGTGAACAGCGGCAGGATCCCAGTGAAGGAGGCCTTCAGCCTGGAGGTGGAGGGCTGGTAGCCTGCCCACACGCACACAAACACCCACACACACGCACACAAACACCCACACACACACACACAAACACCCACACACACACACACAAACACCCACACACGCACACAAACACCCACACACACGCACACAAACACCCACACACACACACACAAACACCCACACACGCACACACAAACACCCACCCACACACACATAGACACGCACACACACAAACACCCCACACACGCAAACAAACACCCACACACGCACGCACACAAACACCCACACACACCCACACAAACACCCACACACGCACGCACACAAACACCCACACACACCCACACAAACACCCACACACGCACACAAACACCCACACACACGCACACAAACACCCACACACACACACACAAACACCCACCCACACACACATAGACACGCACACACACAAACACCCCACACACGCAAACAAACACCCACACACGCACGCACACAAACACCCACACACACCCACACAAACACCCACACACGCACGCACACAAACACCCACACACACGCACACAAACACCCACACACCCACGCACACAAACACCCACACACACCCACACAAACACACACGCACGCACACAAACACCCACACACACACGCACACAAACACCCACACAAGCGCACACACGTTTCATTTTACATTGTACGCCAATGAAGACAGTATGAGCGACGAAGCAAACAGGCTTTGTGTTTCTGTGTCTGGTGGTTTGTCTGCATCGTTCATCAGCCTCATCTCCTAACCCTAACCCTAGCCTCTCCTAACCCTAAACCTAACCCTATTCCCTACACAACGACTGGCATGTATCAGTTCAGTTATACCAAAAACATGTTATACTTGTTTTCTATATTATTATGATTTGATATGGAAGGAGACCGGGCCAATAACGTTAAAACGCTTCTCCGAGCGTGAACAGGTGAGAGTTGTCAACATTGAACCCTGAAGTAAGCTGGTCCCCAAAGGCTTGGTCATCCTTTGACCACAGGGGGCGCTAGAGCTCCCAGCCTTAACGGCCACTGCCCTCGCCCCGATTTATTACCAATACCATTGATCTGTATCTTTAAAGTTAACCATGAACCCAAATAACCGAATGACCAATGTGGTAAACATGGGTAACTTAAGGTTTGGAGAAATCACAATGAACAATCCTGTTCAATGTCCAAGGTGCTGACAAATCTATCATTCAAACAAGAACAGGTCTGTTAAGTCAGCCGTAAACAGTTCAGTGGCCTGCTTGTGATTAGCCCTGCTAGCACTAGGGTGTTGGCAAGCCTGCATTCATTAAATCGTAATCCTCCATTGCAAAAATACATTATTTTATTGCCAAATTATTCTTGTTTTGTAAAGTTTTCCACTTTCTGAATTCTCTCTCTCTCTCTCTCTCTCTCTCTCTCTCTCTCTCTCTCTCTCTCTCTCTCTCCTCTCTCTCGTCTCTCTCTCTCTCTCTCTCTCTCTCTCTCTCTCTCCTCTCTCTCTCTCTCTCTCTCTCTCTCTCTCTCCTACCTTTATCCATGCATGCAAACTTAAAATCTTGTAGGCATGCAGCAATCACTTAGCCTAACAATATGTTGGTAGCATGAAGCAATTAGTTAGGCTAACAATATGTTGGTAGTATGTAACACTGAGTTAGCGCGACAATATCTTGTTAGCATGTAACAGAGTGTTAGCCTGACAATAGCTTGTTAGCATGTAACAGAGTGTTAGCCTGACAATGTTGTGTTAGCATGAAGCAGTGTGTTAGCCTGACAATATCTTGTTAGCATGTAGCAGTGTGTTAGCCTGACAATGTCGTGTTAGCATGTAGCAGTGTGTTAGCCTGACAATGTCTTGTTAGCATGAAGCAGTGTGTTAGCCTGACAATGTCTTGTTAGCATGAAGCAGTGTGTTCAATATCATAACGAACTTCTTTCATGTTTGAATCTGGGTTTAACCAACGCGGTCAACGCTGTATCGTGTTACCTGAACAAAGTGAGTGTGATGTAATGCTAAATGTTTCGGTTCTCATCTGAGCTAAACATGCTCCTTGTTTGCAGCTTCTTACGGTTAGAGTAGTACTTCAGGATTTATACCACTGTTATAATGTATGATCATCTTTCATAAAACATATAGAAAATGACCTTATTCTCTGTGGAAAAGGTATTGATATCATATCTATATTAAGTCGGTTAGATGACCTCTTCAGCAAACATCTACCAAAACTGTAGCAGAATGTGTCCAACCAGTAGTTTTCTACAATAAAGAATTTTCCTAAATAATTATCTGTGTTGAACTCTTATTGGTGGTGGGGTGGTGATGGAGGTAGGTGGGGGTGCTGATGGAGGTAGGTGATGGTGGTGATTGAGGTAGTTGTGATGGAGGTGGGTGGGGTAGTGATGGAGGTAGGTGGGGTATTGGGGTGGGGGTGGTGATGGAGGTAGTTCCGATGGGGTGGGGTGGTGATGGAGGTAGGTGGGGTATTTGGTTGGGGGGTGGTGATGGAGGTAGGTGGGGTGGTGATGGAGGTAGGTGGGTAGTGATGGAGGTAGGGTGGGTAGTGACGGAGGTAGGTGGGGTAGTGATGGAGGTAGGTGGGGTAGTGGGGTAAGGGTGGTGATGGAGGTAGTGGGTGGTGATGGAGGTAGGTGGGGGTGGTGATGGAGGTAGGTGGGGGTGGTGATGGAGGTAGGTGGGGTGGTGATGGAGGTGGGTGGGGCGGTGATGGAGGTAGGTGGGGGTGGTGATGGAGGTAGGTGGGGTAAGGGTGGTGATGGAGGTAGGTGGGGGTGGTGATGGAGGTAGGTGGGGGTGGGTGATGGAGTAGGTGGGGCGGTGATGGAGGTAGGTGGGGGTGGTGATGGAGGTAGGTGGGGGTGGTGATGGAGGTAGGTGGGGCTGGTGATGGAGGTAGGTGGGGTGGTGATGGAGGTAGGTGGGGGTGGTGATGGAGGTAGGTGGGGGTGGTGATGGAGGTAGGTGGGGTAGTGGGGTAAGGGTGGTGATGGAGGTAGGTGGGGGTGGTGATGGAGGTAGGTGGGGTGGTGATGGAGGTAGGTGGGGGTGGTGATGGAGGTAGGTGGGGGTGGTGATGGAGGTAGGTGGGGCTGGTGATGGAGGTAGGTGGGGGTGGTGATGGAGGTAGGTGGGGGGTGGTGATGGAGGTAGGTGGGTAGTGGGTAAGGGTGGATGGAGGTAGGTGGGGGTGGTGATGGAGGTAGGTGGGGGTGGTGATGGAGGTAGGTGGGGGTGGTGATGGAGGTAGGTGGGGGTGGTGATGGAGGTAGGTGGGGGTGGTGATGGAGGTAGGTGGGGGTGGTGATGGAGGTAGGTGGGGTGGTTGATGGAGGTAGGTGGGGTGGTGATGGAGGTAGGTGGGGGTGGTGATGGAGGTAGGTGGGGTGGTGATGGAGGTAGGTGGGGTTGGTGATGAGGTAGGTTGGGGGTGGTGATGGAGGTAGGTGGGGTGGTGATGGAGGTAGGTGTGGGTAGTGATGGAGGTGGGTGGGGTGGTGATGGAGTAGGTGGGGTGGTGATGGAGGTAGGTGGGGGTGGTGATGGAGGTAGGTGGGGTGGTGATGGAGGTAGGGTGGGTGGTGATGAGGTGGGTGGGGTAGTGATGGAGGTAGGGTGGGGGTGGTGATGGAGGTAGGTGTGGTGGGTGATGGAGGTAGTGGGGGTGGTGATGGAGGTAGGTGGGGTGGTGATGGAGGTAGGTGGGGTAGTGATGGAGGTGGGTGGGGTAGTGATGGAGGTAGGTGGGGGTGGTGATGGAGGTAGGTGGGGTGGTGATGGAGGTAGGTGGGGACATGGGGTGGGCTGGTGATGGAGGTGGGTGGGGCGGGTGATGGTGTAAAGGTTGGACACCCACACACCCTTATTGTGAACACACAAACACACACAGATTCATGTTAGACACAAGAAACGCAGAGAGGGGGGAGAAAAATAATGAGGGAGGGAGAAAGAGAGAGAGAGAGAGGGAGGGAGAGAGAGAGCGAGAGAGAGGGGGGAAAGAAAAATAATGAGGGAGGGAGAAAGAGAGAGGATGTAAAGGTCAGCTGAATACCTCTAGTTACTATGGTTACCAGTACTATTGTATGGTTATAGTAGTGTAGTACAAGTTTTTAGTTACTACTAAACAAATGTAACTTGTGCTAGCACTAAGTACTAGTACTCCCAGCTTCTGTTCCGTCTCTCCAGAACTGTTTTATGATAAAGTTAAAGAATGGGAATTTGAAAACATTGATACAATTATTTATTTAGTGATTTGTAATCAGTTACACCTCCTGTATATTGGGAGGGTTAGGGTCAGGGTCAGGGTCAGGGTTAGGGTCAGGGTCAGGGTTAGGGTCAGGGTTAGGGTCAGGGTTAGGGTTAGGGTCAGGGGTTAGGGTCAGGGTTAGGGTCAGGGTTAGGGTCAGGGTCAGGGTTAAGGTCAGGGTCAGGGTTAAGGTCAGGGTTAGGGTCAGGGTTAGGGTCAGGGTCAGGGTTAGGGTAAGGATCAGGGTTAGGGTCAGGGTTAGGGTCAGGGTTAAGGTCAGGGTTAGGGTCAGGGTCAGGGTTAAGGTCAGGGTTAGGGGTCAGGGTTAGGGTTAGGCTACACTCCTCCAGGTTTGGGAAGGTTAAGTCTGAGGGCCAGTACTTGAGTTTTGTCTCTAGTGCATTACATGTTCTTAGGTGAAGGGTCAACAAGCAAGGTAGGCCAGTACCAGGTCATCACTACCTGGTACCAGTAGTATAGGTCATCACTACCTGGTACCGGTAGTAGAGTCATCACTACCTGGTACCGGTAGTATGAGGTCATCACTACCTGGTACCGGTAGTATGAGGTCATCACTACCTGGTACCGGTAGTATGAGGTCATCACTACCTGGTACCGGTAGTATGAGGTCATCACTACCTGGTACCGGTAGTATGAGGTCATCACTACCTGGTACCGGTAGTATGAGGTCATCACTACCTGGTACCGGTAGGTCATGAGAGCCAGGCAGTCTTAACAAGACTTCAGTCTCCACCAAACAAAGAGGAGGAGGTGAAGAGAGGAGAGGAGAGGGAGTGGA
>NC_082392.1:108699-110991 GCF_031168955.1 Gadus macrocephalus | reverse complement strand
GACTTTATAATAGAAGTAGAAAAGACAAGACTGGTGGAGTATTGGATAGAGTTAACTACCAGTACCACTGGAGTACTATAGCATATTGTGTAAAGGTTAACTTTATCAAGAAGCCCGTCTCACCCTGTCCGTCTCACCGACCCTGTCTCAGTGCGTCTGTCTCATCGTGTCTGTATCGCTGTGTCTCTCTCATCGTGTCTGTCTCGCTGTGTCTGTCTCACCGTGTCTGTCTAGCTGTGTGTTTCACCGTCAACGTGTCCCGGTTCTTCCTGGTGTCCGCTGTGTGAAGTCACTGCGGTTCCTGTCGTTCAGCTCTCCAGATTCTTTATGTATTATATATAAATATATATATATATAAAGACCCTACCCGGACTGGAGGCTGAGGCACCACAACACAGGAAGAGGAGGGTGTTCAACCCGGAACTGATCTCTGATTCCGCCGGTCCCACCCCCTCTGATGCTCTCCTCCTCCTCCTCCTCCTCCTCCTCCTTCTCCTCTCTGCGCTGTCACATGACAGCAGTGGGGAACACATCCTCTTGAGTCTCCTCCACCTTCTGTGTGAGTGTGTCATCGGTATTAAGGACCATGGCGGAGCAGACCGACTACCGGGAGCCTGAGCCCGGCCGCGGAGAGGAATTCTCACCGGAGGTGAGTCGGTCCGGGAGGCCGTACGTCACTAGGATGTCCTTATCCAGCAGGATGCTCTCTACTGCTGGGCTCATATCTTCATGATTAGGGCGATAGGATCAGATGTCAGGTGAATGAAGCAGTGAGTCTGTGTGAGTGTGAGGGAGGCTCAGGTTGCGCATCAACACGCAGCTTTGGTAGCAGATTTCCGGGTCGGTTGCGTCAGGTGACTCAGGTGGAGCGGGGACAGGTGGAGCAGGACAGGTGACGGTGTTTGTTTACACCATGGTGGCTGGTACTTTATCTGTATTATAAATGTATATATTTGTTCTTGTATTATGGGAAATGCCTTCAGTATATCCGGTCACAAAGTCACATCCACATTTAATTCTCAATGTTATTTATTATCGTATACAATGTGTTCCTCCACGTCTGAGACACAGGAGGGCAGACGTGGAGCTATGGCCAGTTGTTTACTGGTGGGCTACTGGTTACACCTGTTGTGTGTGTCTACCTCTACTGTAGCTCTGCTCTCCACTAGTGAGGCCTGGACTACCGCTACTGTAGCTCTGCGCTCCACTTGTTAGGCTTGGGTTACCTCTACTGTCTCGATGCTCTCTACTAGTGATGCCTGGTCTACCTAGTCTGCCTCTACTGTAGCTCTGCTCTCCACTAGTCAGGCCTGGTCTACCTCTACTGTAGCTCTGCGCTCCCCTAGTTAGGCCAGGTCGACCTAGTCTGAGAGCTCTATTGTAGCTCTGCGCTCCACTAGTTAGGCCTGGGCTACCTCTACTGTAGCTCTGCACTCCACTAGTGAGGCCTGGGCTGGGCCTTTGACCCAGTAGGGGTTACGTTATTTTACTCAATGCCCTAAACAAAGTAAAGATATGATATTTCCTGATATTGCAGAGTTCTTTCTCCAAGTAAAATCAACGCATCTGCACATTTACAATTGAACATGGAACATGTACCAGAACCCCCATATGGTCTCGCATTACTTGCAGCCAGGAAAGGTACAAATAACGTGCGTGGAAAGTGGGGGGCTCCCTACTGGCTGAACTCTCCTCGAAACCCCCCAACAGGTTGGAGATGGAACAGAATGATGTTCAAACATTTTGATAGATGGCCGAATAGTAACACTATTGCAATACACCTCATATTAATCATATTTAATTATTACAAATTGATTATTTTCTATTATTATTTATGTTATACATTATTATATATATTTGGTTGTTATAATTACTTTGCAGACCCTGTGTTGTAAATCCCTGTTGTTGAGGTGTCATTGTTGCAAACGTATTGTGGTTAGTATTTTCTTAGTTTCCCATAAACGGAAAGCAATGGTAGAGCTGCAGCAGCAGTTGCTAAGTTGCTAAGCAACCCACACACAAACACACAAATAAAGTATTATGCTAGTTACTAGTTATATTTAGAGCAATTTGAATGATGAGTTAACGATTAATTAATGATGATTAAGGTCAGGCTCAAACATCGACCAATCACAGTTCTTTAAAACGTGTTTGTGTGTTTGTTTGTTTGTTTGTTTGTGTGTGGGGGTCAGGCAGAACCGCTCAACTCCAACGGACAGAACTCTCTGTTGGAAGAAGAAGAAGGAGAAGACCTCTTTACAGGTTCTCTCTCTGTCCCTCTGGTTCTCTCTC
>NC_082392.1:103699-106199 GCF_031168955.1 Gadus macrocephalus | reverse complement strand
GTAGGTTATAAAAACATCTTCAAATCACCTGATTGACTGTTTAACCCCCAGACGTCCACGTCCCTCTTCAAGAACCCTCTTTAATGTTGTGACTGTTTAACCCCCAGACGTCCATGTCCCTCTTCAAAAGCCCCCAGGCCACCGTCCGCCGGCGCTTCAGTGACTTCCTGGGTCTCCACGGGAAGCTGGCCACCAGGTACCTCCATGTGGGCTACTTGGTGCCCCCGGCCCCCGAGAAGAGCATCGTGGGTAAGAACCCCTAACCTAGTGGAGCTGTTGGTGTGATGTGTTCAGGTAGGACTGGTAGTCATCTCAGATGTGTTAAATGGTTAACTAATTAACTAGTTAACTGAGTTATCCAGTTGGTGATGATTGTTCAGGTATGACTGCTAGTTATCTAGCTAACTAGTTAGTAATCGAGTTAGTGATGTTTGTTCAGGTGTGACTGTTGGTTAACTAATTAACTAGTTAACTACTTAGTTCTCTAGTTAGTAATGTGTGTTTAGGTATGACTGCCAGTTATCTAGTTAACTAGTTAGTGATATGTGTTCAGGTCGACTGCTAGTTAACTAGTTAACTAATTAGTGATGTGTGTTTAGGGATGACGAAGGTGAAGGTGGGGAAGGATGACTCTTCGTCCAACGAGTTTGTCGAAAAAAGAAGAGCAGCGCTAGAAAGGTAAAACACACACACACACACACACACACACACACACACACACACACACTGTTACCACTTTGTGTGTGCGTGTGTAAATCTAAAGTTCAACCATGTTCAGCCCTGAAGGCTGAAAGGTTAAACCACAAACATTAGCTCTCCCATCATCGAGAGAGAGAGAGAGAGAGAGAGAGAGAGAGAGAGAGAGAGAGAGAGAGAGAGAGAGAGAGAGAGAGAGAGAGAGAGAGAGAGAGAGAGAGAGAGAGAGAGAGAGAGAGAGAGAGAGAGAGAGAGAGAGAGAGAGAGAGAGAGAGAGAGAGACTTCCATTATGCTGGCCTTTCCTGTCAGGTTTTGATTGACAGGAAGGTCAGCCAGTCTCCTGAGCCCATCAGCTGATCGAGCTCAACGCTCAGAACTCTACACTGATGCTGTCTCACTCACACACACACACACACACACACACACACACCCCGTCCTGACTCCAGGTGTTCCTCAGGTATCTCATGCGGACAGCCAAGCACCCGGTCCTGCTGAAAGACCCTGATCTGCTGACGTTCCTGGAGTGTTCTGAGGTGATCAGTTATAGCTTCTATGTTCTTCTGTCTATACTCTACAGTATGTTCTTCTGTCTATACTCTATGTTCTTCTATCTATACTCTATGTTCTCTATCTATACTCTATGTTCTCTTTTTATATATGAACTAGTGCAAAGTCTGTATCCTATATATTTGTCTATATATTCTATATCCGTCTTATATTCAACATATTGTGTATGCTCGTCTACATCTATATATTCTATGCGTCTATATTCTGTATGGTATACATCTATATATTCTCCATATTCTATACGTCTATATTCTGTATGGTATACATATATTTATTCTCCATATTCTATACGTCTATATTCTGTATGGTATACATCTATATATTCTCCATATTCTATACGTCTATATTCTGTATTGTATACATCTATATATTCTCCATATTCTATACGTCTATATTCTGTATGGTATACATCTATATATTCTCCATATTCTATACGTCTATATTCTGTATGGTATACATCTATATATTCTCCATATTCTATACGTCTATATTCTGTATGGTATACATCTATATATTCTCCATATTCTATACGTCTATATTCTGTATGGTATACATCTATTTATTCTCCATATTCTATACGTCTATATTCTGTATGGTATACATCTATTTATTCTCCATATTCTATACGTCTATATATCGTATAGTATCTATCTATTTATTCTCCATATTCTATACGTCTATATATCGTATAGTATCTATATATTCTCCGTATTGTCAGTCCGTTGTGGCCGTCCCGGCCTTCGCGCCTGCCGTCCCCGACCAGCGCTCAGGCAGGGCTGCGCTGCAGTGGTTTTATTGCGTGCAGCTCACAGTAGGAAGGGAGATCGTCCATCCACTGAAGGCTCTTCCACCCTGGGGCTAAAGGGTGAGGGGTCTCCTGTCCGCTCCGTCGGGGGGCTAAAGGGTGAGGGGTCTCCGGTCCGCTCCGTCGGGGGGCTAAAGGGTGAGGGGTCTCCGGTCCGCTCCGTCGGGGGGCCAAAGGGTGAGGGGTCTCCGGTCCGCTCCGTCGGGGGGCCAAAGGGTGAGGGGTCTCCGGTCCGCTCCGTCGGGGGGCCAAAGGGTGAGGGGTCTCCGGTCCGCTCCGTCGGGGGGCCAAAGGGTGAGGGGTCTCCGGTCCGCTCCGTCGGGGGGCTAAAGGGTGAGGGGTCTCCGGTCCGCTCCGTCGGGGGGCTAAAGGCTCCCGGCTTCTCCCGCTCAGTCCGCGACGTTCTCCCACTCGGCTCCCTCCCGGCACGA
>NC_082392.1:63699-101199 GCF_031168955.1 Gadus macrocephalus | reverse complement strand
GGACTGCGCGCTTGGTTGCCATTGGCCTGCTTGCATTGATAGTGGTGTATGGTGGCATAAGTATGTGAGACTCAAGTTGTTTCAGGGTGTTTTGGGGAACTACAAAATAGCAGGGAGGGATAATTATGTGAATTGATAGAAATCCACAAGTGGCAGCATTGTACTTTGAAAGCTGGTGGGAAGCATGTCTTGGAATAAAATCTGGGCCCATCATTGGGCCTATTTTTGCCCTCAATGACTGAAGCTATTGGTTGTAATTTGGCTATGTGTTTATTTTGAGCTACAATTGTTTTAAGAAAAATGAAGACACAAAACCAAGAGTGACGCCATTTAAAATGCATCATGCTCTGAATCATTCACTAACATCCTTTCCACAATATCAAACAGAACAGTCAGAGTAACAAACAATTAAATGATCAAGAACATTATTTCACAGCTATTTACATGGGCTGTAAGCCTAACATTGTTTGATGCAATAGTGGATGTTAACGGGTGTTTCAGAACGTTGGTCATGGTGTTTGGCCGACTAAGATGGAGGGACTTCATTTCTAGATCAAGTCAACCCTCATCGCGTGCCCCGCAGCTCGGCCCCTGTGTGTGTATTGATGTCTATGTGTGTGTGTGTTAATGTCTATGTGTGTGTGTGTGTGTTAATGTCTATGTTTGTGTATGTGTATTAATGTGTGTGTAGCTTCCCCTTGGCCCTGTGTGTGTCTATGTATTAATCTCTCTGTGTGTCTGTGTATTAATGTCTATATGTGTGCGTAATAATGTGTGTGTATTAATGTCTGTGTGTGTGTGTGTGTGCGTGTGTGTATTAATGTCTGTGTGTGTGTGTATTAATGTCTGTGTGTGTGTGTGTGTGTGTGCGTGTAGCTGCCCCGGGCCCTGTGTGTGTGTGTGTGTGTGTATTAATGTCTATGTGTGTGTGTGTGTGTGTAGCTGCCCCGGGCCCTGTGTGTGTGTGTGTGTGTGTGTGTATTAATGTCTATGTGTGTGTGTGTGTGTGTGTGTAGCTGCCCCGGGCGCTGTCCACCCAGGCCCTCAGTGGCGCCGGGATCCTCCGCATGGTCAACAAGGCCGCAGACGCCGTCAACAAGATGACCATCAAGATGACGGAGTCAGACACTGTGAGACACACACACACACACACACACACACACACACACACACACACACACACACACACACACACACACACACACACACACACACACTGTTCACCAGGTCAGTGTAGTTTCACTCGTTCACCAGGGGACTTCTATTACAGTAGTATTACATTATTTTATGGTTTTACTGTATTTGAAGTCTATGAGTGGTCTATGATCTAGAAATATGACGTTGACTCTCCATGTATAAATGTCTATATTATTCTATTCTATATAAATGTTGTCTATAGAGTGTCTCCATACAGATTCCCTCAAACTATCTAGTAACAGCAGTCCGATGTGGACTTGATTCTATATTACGATAGCAAGCAGGAGCAAGCATTGATACGCAGAATTTGCTGGTGTATGTGTGTGTGTCTGTGTTTATGTGTGTGTTAGTGGTTTGAGGAGAAGCAGCAAAGGTTTGAGAACCTGGACATCCAGCTAAGAAAACTCCACTGCAGCTTGGACTCCCTAGTCTGTCACCGCAAAGGTCTGTTATTCTACACATACAGTCTGTTACTCTACACATAGTCTGTTACTCTACACATACAGTCTGTTACTCTACACATAGTCTGTTACTCTACACGTACAGTCTGTTACTCTACACATACAGTCTGTTACTCTACACATACAGTCTGTTACTCTACACATAGTCTTTTACTCTACACATACAGTCTGTTACTCTGCACATACAGTCTGTTACTCTACACATACAGTCTGTTACTCTACAGTCTGTTACTCTACACATACAGTCTGTTACTCTACACATAGTCTGTTACTCTACACGTACAGTCTGTTACTCTACACATACAGTCTGTTACTCTACACATACAGTCTGTTACTCTACACATAGTCTGTTACTCTACACATACAGTCTGTTACTCTACACATACAGTCTGTTACTCTACACATACAGTCTGTTACTCTACACATACAGTCTGTTACTCTACACATACAGTCTGTTACTCTACACATACAGTCTGTTACTCTACACGTACAGTCTGTTACTCTACACATACAGTCTGTTACTCTACACATACAGTCTGTTACTCTACACATAGTCTGTTACTCTACACATACAGTCTGTTACTCTACACATACAGTCTGTTACTCTACACATACAGTCTGTTACTCTACACATACAGTCTGTTACTCTACACATAGTCTGTTACTCTACACATACAGTCTGTTACTCTACACATACAGTCTGTTACTCTACACATACAGTCTGTTACTCTACACATACAGTCTGTTACTCTACACGTACAGTCTGTTACTCTACACATACAGTCTGTTACTCTACACATACAGTCTGTTACTCTACACATAGTCTGTTACTCTACACATACAGTCTGTTACTCTACACATACAGTCTGTTACTCTACACATACAGTCTGTTACTCTACACATAGTCTGTTACTCTACACATACAGTCTGTTACTCTACACATACAGTCTGTTACTCTACACATACAGTCTGTTACTCTACACATACAGTCTGTTACTCTACACATACAGTCTGTTACTCTACACATACAGTCTGTTACTCTAGAGCAGATAAGATGTATTACAATTAGTGGTGGGCCGTTATCAGCGTTGACGGCTGCGTTAACGCAAAACTTTTATCGCACGATAAAATTAAATATTGCCTTTAATCTATTTTCAAACACTTCCTTGTTCGGACCCATCACGTGACTGAACTAACCAATCAGAAGCTACAATTTAGACTGAGGTAAACGTGAGGGAATCAGAGAGGCAGATTCAACAGAATATCCTGACTGTTAAATATGTAAAAATGTAAATATGTAATAATTGTGTAACATAAATATGTAAATGATTAACTGACTAAAAAATTTAAGTACATTTCTAGCAAATTAACTCCAATATAAATTATATTAATTTGTTCTGCAACTTTCAAATATTTAACTTCTAAACCTTACATTATTATGGATTATTACACGGCTCTTCTCAATGGTGTAGACTGCTCCATTCACTTGCATGGGCCTTCCCAACGTTCAGCTGTCAATTATTTTTGTTTATGCTCCGTTCACTTGCATGGGCACTTCACAACTTCCGGCGGTGAATTATATTTGATAAATCACCATTGCCCAGTATAATTGACCTGATAAACTAACTGATTTTTTGCCGTTTGCCATTTTAATCTAGATTAATCTAGATTAATTTTGGAATCAATCTAGATTAAAAAAAATTATCTATGCCCACCACTAATTACAATATAGTAGAATATGTATTTTTACTTTAGAGAAGATAAGATATATCACTTTAGAGCTCTGGTGTCTGTTGCTCTGGTGTCTGTTGCTCTGGTCTAGAGCCTCACGGTGTCTGTTGCTCTGGTGTCTGTTGCTCTGGTCTGGAGTCTCACGGTGTCTGTTGCTCTGGTGTCTGTTGCTCTGGTCTACGGCCTCACGGTGTCTGTTGCTCTGGTACGTGTTGCTCTGGTGTCTGTTGCTCTGGTCTAGGGCCTCAGGGTGTCTGTTGCTCGGGTGTCTGTTGCTCTGGTGTCTGTTGCTCTGGTCTAGGGCCTCAGGGTGTCTGTTGCTCTGGTGTCTGTTGCTCTGGTCTAGGGCCTCACGGTGTCTGTTGCTCTGGTGTCTGTTGCTCTCTTTCCGTCCGTCAGAGCTGTCCGTGAACACCGCCCTGTTTGCCAAGTCGGCGGCGATGCTGGGGAACAGCGAGGACCACACGGCGCTGTCGCGGGCGCTGTCCCAGCTGGCCGAGGTGGAGGAGAAGGTGGAGCAGCTCCACCAGGACCAGGCCGGCGCAGACTTCTACCTGCTGGCCGAGCTGCTGGCCGACTACATCCGACTCATCGGCTCCGTCAAGGTAGAGAGAGAGAGAGAGAGAGAGAGAGAGAGATGTTGCTCTAGAGCAGGGATGGGCAACTGGCGGCCCGCGTCCTCACTCAGTCAGGCCCACACATAATTAAAAAATAAATAATAATAATAATAATAATAATAATAATAATTGATCGAGTTACAGAAAACTCGGTCAAGAAAGATGAGAAGAATTCATAGAATTCGAAGGCAAACCCATGCGTCTAGTTTGCTTAGAAGCGATCTCAGTCATTAAAGATATCCACTTAAGTCGCCACTACAACTACTACAACTGCTTGTTGGGTTTGAGTTCATTGAGTTGTTGCACTTAATGTTGGGCCACTGTTTTTCAGTTTTTTGACTTCATTGAATGATGATGTATGTGAGCCCCTTGCACTGATACAAATACTGACCATTCATGTGGCTGTTTGAGCATGGAAAACATGAAATGAATGTATGTTGGTTCAATTAACATACCGTACATAGGTTATGATTCTGGATGATTTTTTAGGTAGTGGCCATCCCCAAAATGCACCAGAATACAGGAAATCATATCTACCAAATTCAAAATTGTGTAGCTTCTCTCAGCTCACGTTTAGTTGAAGTGTGCAGTCATGTGGCCCTCCGATGGTTATGATGCAAAATGTGGCCCTCTTTATCATGAAAGTTGCCCATCCCTGCTCTAGAGCCTCACGGTGTGTGTGTGTGTGTAGGGGGTGTTTGACCAGCGGGTCCGGCTCTGGCAGAGGCTCCAGGACAGTCTTCTGCTACTGCAGAAGAAGCGCGATGCCGAAGCTAAGATACATGCTAACAAACCAGAGAAGCTACAGCAGGCCCGTGATGACATCAGAGAGGTAAACGCACACACACTCACACACTACAGCAGTACACACACACACTGGTACACAGGACCATGCTGAGAGAGAGAGAGAGAGAGAGAGAGAGAGAGAGAGAGAGAGAGAGAGAGAGAGAGAGAGAGAGAGAGAGAGAGAGAGAGAGAGAGAGAGAGAGAGAGAGAGAGAGAGAGAGAGAGAGAGAGAGAGAGAGAGAGAGCTGATGAAGGTCAGGCGTACAGACAAAGCTCCTGTTATGCTCCAGTAGTTTGAGGTGTTTTCCAGAAATATCTCATTATAGAAATATATATTTATTTCACTATATACCTGACACCGCTTCCCTGAGAAGGGACGACATTTATTAGTCTGTTGAAGCTGTCAAAACACAGCTCTGCCATCACACACACACACACACACACACACACACACACACACACACACACACACACACACACACACACACACACACACACACACACACACACACACACACACACACACACACACACCTCCTCCAAACTCTGCAGTGTGTGTGTGTCGCTGTGTGGAGCATGGTGTGTAGCAGAGTGTGTGTAGAAGAGTGTTTTTTAGCAGAGTGTGTGTAGCAGAGTGTGTAGCAGAGTGTGTGTAGCAGAGTGTGTGTAGCAGAGTGTGTAGCAGAGTGTGTGTAGCGGGGCTAATAGCCGTCAGAAGCCTCACAGGCGGGCGGGCAGTAGAGTTACAACACAACATTTATTCTGAGGAGCAGAGTTTTGTTCACTTGTCAGAGATGTTGTTTCTGACTCTGAACCTTGACAACGGCCTGAGGCTTTCTGGGATCCAGGGTGTAGTTCATCTGTGATCCAGGGTATAGATCTTCTGTGATCCAGGTTGTAGTTCTTCTGTGATCCCGGTTGTAGTTCTTCTGTGATCCAGGTTGTAGTTCATCTGTGATCCAGGGTGTAGTTCTTCTGTGATCCAGGTTGTAGATCTTCTGTGATCCAGGTTGTAGTTCTTCTGTGATCCAGGTTGTAGTTCATCTGTGATCCAGGTTGTAGTTCATCTGTGATCCAGGTTGTAGTTCTTCTGTGATCCAGGTTGTAGTTCTTCTGTGATCCAGGTTGTAGTTCTTCTGTGATCCAGGTTGTAGTTCTTCTGTGATCCAGGTTGTAGTTCTTCTGTGATCCAGGTTGTAGTTCATCTGTGATCCAGGGTGTAGTTCTTCTGTGATCCAGGTTGTAGATCTTCTGTGATCCAGGTTGTAGTTCATCTGTGATCCAGGGTGTAGTTCATCTGTGATCCAGGTTGTAGTTCATCTGTGATCCAGGGTGTAGTTCATCTGTGATCCAGGTTGTAGTTCTTCTGTGTTCCAGGTTGTAGTTCTTCTGTGATCCAGGTTGTAGTTCATCTGTGATCCAGGGTGTAGTTCTTCTGTGATCCAGGTTGTAGATCTTCTGTGATCCAGGTTGTAGTTCATCTGTGATCCAGGGTGTAGTTCATCTGTGATCCAGGGTGTAGTTCATCTGTGATCCCGGTTGTAGTTCATCTGTGATCCAGGGTGTAGTTCATCTGTGATCCAGGTTGTAGTTAATCTGTGATCCAGGTTGTAGTTCATCTGTGATCCAGGTTGTAGTTCTTCTGTGATCCAGGTTGTAGTTCATCTGTGATCCAGGTTGTAGTTCATCTGTGATCCAGGTTGTAGTTCTTCTGTGATCCAGGTTGTAGTTCTTCAGGTTTCATGTCATGACATTCATACATTTCTAAGCTCAATCAGTTTTACGATTTATATTTGGAACACGACCCGCAAAGAAATGCGGACACTTGGTAACACAACACTCGAGGTAACACAACACTCGAGGTAACACAACACTAGAGGTAACACAACACTAGAGGTAACACAACACTCGAGGTAACACAACACTCGAGGTAACACAACACTAGAGGTAACACAACACTAGAGGTAACACAACACTAGAGGTAACGCAACACTAGAGGTAACACAACACTCGAGGTAACACATAGGTAAAACAACACTAGAGGTAACACAACACTAGAGGTAACGCAACACTCGAGGTAACACAGAGGTAACACAACACTAAAGGTAACACAACACTAGAGGTAACACAACACTCGAGGTAACACAACACTAGAGGTAACACAACACTAGAGGTAACGCAACACTAGAGGTAACGCAACACTAGAGGTAACGCAACACTAGAGGTAACAACACTAGAGGTAACGCAACACTCGAGGTAACACAGAGGTAACACAACACTAGAGGTAACACAACACTAGAGGTAACACAACACTTGAGGTAACACAGAGGTAACACAACACTAGAGGTAACACAACACTAGAGGTAACACAGAGGTAACACAACACTAGAGGTAACACAGAGGTAACACAACACTAGAGGTAACACAACACTCATGGTAACTCAGAGGCAACTCAACTGAGCTGAACGCTGATGAGCTGAGTAACGGAATCCTCTAGTGACTGAAGACTAATGAGGCTGTGGAGGTCTGAGGCTGTGGAGGTCTGAGGCTGTGGGGGCCCTGAGGCTGTGGGGGTCTGAGGCTGTGGAGGTCTGAGGCTGTGGGGGTCTGAGCCTGTGGGGGCTGTGGGGGCCCTGAGGCTGTGGAGGCTGTGGGGGTCTGAGGCTGTGGAGGCTGTGGGGGTCTGAGGCTGTGGGGGCCCTGAGGCTGTGGGGGTCTGAGGCTGTGGGGGCTGTGGAGGTCTGATGCTGTGGGGGCCCTGAGGCTGTGGGGGTCTGAGGCTGTGGGGGCCCTGAGGCTGTGGGGGTCTGAGGCTGTGGGGGTCTGAGGCTGTGGGGGTCTGAGGCTGTGGAGGTCTGGGGCTGTGGGGGTCTGAGGCTGTGGGGGCCTGAGGCTGTGTGGGCTGTGGGGGTCTGAAGCTGTGGGGGCTGTGGGGGTCTGAGGCTGTGGGGGCCTGAGGCTGTGTGGGCTGTGGGGGTCTGAGGCTGTGGGGGCCTGAGGCTGTGGAGGCTGTGGGGGTCTGAGGCTGTGGGGGCTGTGGGGGTCTGAGGCTGTGGGGGCTGTGGGGGTCTGAGGCTGTGGGGGCTGTGGGGGCTGTGGGTGCCTGAGGCTGTGGGGGCTGTGGGTGCCTGAGGCTGTTGGGGCCTGAGGCTGTGGGGGGCTGAGGCTGTGGGGGCTGTGGGGGTCTGAGGCTGTGGGGGTCTGAGGCTGTGGGGGTCTGGGGCTGTGGGGGTCTGAGGCTGTGGGGGTCTGAGGCTGTGGAGGTCTGAGGCTGTGGGGGCCTGAGGCTGTGGAGGTCTGAGGCTGTGGGGGCTGTGGGGGTCTGAGGCTGTGGGGGCCCTAACCCCAGCCTGCGGGCCCCGCGCTCCCTGGGCTCTGTCAGGGGAACATCCTTCATGGAGCACGACGAGCTCTTTGCCTTTCTGACGAGCTCTGCCTCCTTATCATTTAGACTTTAAGCTTTTTATTGCCTTAAAATATTGTTGCTTCCCCCCCCCTCCCATGCCTTCAACCAGGAAACCGAAGAGGTAGGACCTACCTGTCTGTCTGTCTACCTGTCCGTCTGTCTACCGGTCTGTCTATCAACCTGTCTGTCTACCCGTCTGTCTGTGTCATTGTTTAAGCCCCAAAGTTATTTTTTTCAGCTTTTTATTTATTTATTAGCTGCTTTGTTCTTTTTAAATATGGACTTATTTCTTAAAAGGTGAGCTGAGGTCAAGTTAAGGGAGTCTCCCTGAAGTCCTGAGTAGAAGCTAAGGGAGTCTAGTGTCCCTGAAACCTTAGGAGAGGCTAAGGGAGTCTAGTGTCCCTTAAGTCCTGAGTAGAAGCTAAGGGAGTCTAGTGTCCCTGAAACCTGAGGAGAGGCTAAGGGAGTCTAGTGTCCCTTAAGTCCTGAGGAGAGGCTGAGATGTACCGACCAGTGTATGAACGTTGACCTCTGACCTCTCGGTGACGTCAGCGCCACCGAGAGGCTAGAGCACGTATCACGAACATACACACAGGTACATACACACGGGTACATACACACGGGTACATACACACGGGTACATACACCCGGGTACATACACACAGGTACATACACCCGGGTACATACACCCAGGTACATACACACAGGTACATACACACAGGTACATACACACAGGTACATACACCCGGGTACATACACCCAGGTACATACACACAGGTACATACACACAGGTACATACACACAGGTACATACACCCGGGTACATACACACAGGTACATACACACAGGTACATACACACAGGTACATACACACAGGTACATAAACACAGGTACTTACTCACAGGTACTTACTCACAGGTACATACTCACAGGTACATACACACAGGTACATACTCACAGGTACATACTCACAGGTACATACTCACAGGTACATAAACACAGGTACTTACTCACAGGTACTTACTCACAGGTACATACTCACAGGTACATACACACAGGTACATAAACACAGGTACATACTCACAGGTACATATTCACAGGTACATAAACACAGGTACATACTCACAGGTACCGACGCTGTGTGGAGGTCCGTGTGGCCAGCTGTTCTGCTTCTGGGACCCACATTCTAACGCCACGATGTACGCGAAATTTCATATCCAAGACAGCTCATACTGAAGCTCTGAGCTTCTTCCTTCATTCTGACTGCTTTGTCTCTTCTGTGGTTTTTTTTCAGCTGGAAGGGAAGGTGCAGCAAGGAGAGAGAGACTTTGAACAAATCTCTAAAACTATTCGTAAGGAGCTGTTCAGGTTTGAGGTCAGTGAAGGTGTGTTATTCTGGTGGTTTGGTCTAAGGTGTATTATAGTAGGCCAATATAACCATTACTACCAACTAGGGGTGTGACGAGATCTCGTGCCACGAGATCTCGCGAGATTAAACTCGACGATATTACCCGTCGGGTTAAAAATCTGTCTCGCGAGATTTGTGACCTATCCAAACTTCTATTTGTGGCCTGTAGGGGCAGTAATGCGCTTTTGCTACGTCCAGAATGACGTCGGAAAATACCCGTATTACCGTCGAAGATGCCCCCGCCACTTTTAAATCATTTGTTTGGCAGCATTTTGGGTACCCGGCGGAAATGATGAATGGCAGTACAGTGACTGATAAGACGGACAATACCAAGTTGTCAGTGACATACTTGGTCAGACTCTGTTTGCTCTATTTGCACTCTGTATTGACGGAGTAGAACTTTGATTTGGTTTTGCACATAATATTGTTTGCACTTGAAAAAAAGAGAATTATTTAATTTAATTTATTTTACATCAACTTTTATAAATTTTAGTTTTAGTTTCAATTTCATGCATGTAAAGAGTTATAATAAAACATTTCAAAATGCATGTGCAACTCGGTTAAATAAAAGTCTGTTGGTCCAGTCATATATTTTGTCATTGTAGTTTTCTAAAATCTCGTCTCGTCTCGTTCTCGTGAACCCAATATTGTGTCTCGTCTCGTCTCGTGAGCTGAGTGTATCGTCACACCCCTACTACCAACACAACACTACATGAAACACAACACCAATGGATCGGTTCAGACTAATGGATCAATCCAGTGAAGACTAATGGATCAGTCCAAACTGGTCGATCAGCCAAGACTAGTGGATCAGTCCAGACCGTAACCTGTGGTCTTGTTGTCTTGGTAACCTGCTCTCTTGTTGTCTTGGTAACCTGCTGTCTTGTTGTCTTGTTAACCTGCTGTCTTGTTGTCTTTGTGTTTGTCCTCCAGAAAGAGCGCGTGACTGACTTCAAGGAGGTCATCATTAAGTATCTGGAGTCTCTGGTCCAGACTCAGCAGCAGGTAGCATGCAACACAGCAACATTAACCCTCACCTAATAATACAAATAATAGGAATAAAACCAGCCGCCCTCTGTGGAGCCCAGCGGTTCGTGGAACATCTCTTCTCTTTCCTTCCAGCTCATTAAATACTGGGAGGCCTTCCTACCTGAAGCCAAAGCTATCTCATAGAATCCTCCTGCTGCCAGGACCACATTACCCACAATGCACCTGTGCTCCCAGAATCCCCTGCACTCTCCCGTTTACATTGACCAGGACCAGAGTGGCTATGTGGCTTCCTGCCATCACCCGAAACCTGTAAATTGTAATATTGAATTTCATTGATTGTTAACATGTATCTTGAATTCTAAGTTGCGATCCTGTGATGTCATCAAAGGTGACAGCATTCCTCTCGCCCAGGCCCCTGCTGGTGGTTAAGCCTCTTTCAGCTGTTCATGTGTGACTGTGCTCTCAGTTTACCGAGGGTTCGTTGGCACACACGTTTTGAAGAAATTTAATCAAAGAAAATATTAGGAATTAGCATTCCTCAGTTATCTAGTGAGTTAGCTAGCAGATTTAAAATATGTATTGATTTGTCTCGCCTACAGTAAACTTGTATTATGGAAGGCAAAGGTGGAACGCTGAAACCTTTGGTGAACACCAAGATCCGTCCAGAGGCCTTCGTCTCATCATCACAACATCTGTCTGGTTAGCTTAGTTTGCGAACCCCAATCCCTCAGTATGTTATTCTCTCCATTCCACACAAAGCAAGAGCTAATGTTGCTATATGATCCTTTGGGAAGACAACATTTAACTTTATACTATGGAGCACCTCTCATCGTTAGGGTTAGGGTTAGCGTTAACCCTAACCCTAACCCTTTATACTACGGAGGGCACCTCATCATTAGGGTTAACCCTAACCTAACGATGAGGTTCCCGCCGTAGTATAAAGGGTTAGGGTTAAACCTTACCCTAACCCTTTATACTACCGAGGGAACCGCATCGTTTCAAAACGATAACGTTTTAATCTCACTCTTCCCTCACAATTACCAACACTAAGAATAAAACGGACCTTACCCTGCAATCTTTTGGGAGTCTCTTTAATCTTGCTACTTTGCCACCAGTGAATTAACCAATAGCACGGCCCGGGGGTTCATACGGGATCCAATCAGATTCTGGCTATTTGCTTGATAAATCCTAAAATGGGTAGGCCTTGTTCGAACTTTGACATAAGACTTGATCAGGTAATCAAATCCTTGCTATAATCTGGATCTGGGGTCTTATTTATAAACCTGTGCGTGGGATCGTTACTAAAAGTGTACGTACGCCCAAAAGCCAAGTTTTGCGTGCGCCAAAAAATATTCTGATTTATAAAACCCTGCGTACGCACACCTCTAAGCAATCTCTGCTTTACAAATCACAGAATGCCTACAAGTGTGCGCAGCTGAATCAGCTTCACGTTCCGCCCTGTACACGCCCCTTTTTAACCATAAATGGTCAATGCAAATGACCTCATGAATGCGATCTGCATATACAGTAAAACAGACTCAGATGCAAGTATTATGTCTTGTCGCTAGATGCTTTATTCCATGCAGTCGCGCCGTCAGTGGCAGTATGGAGTGACGCAATTAAATATAGAGAATTTTGAATTTTCATTTCAATTCTAAGGAGATGTTTCTGGAGTTCTAACTGAGAAATAACACTGTTGACTTAAATTATTCTGATTACATAGATTTGATACGGGTTGAAATTAAATTTATGAAGGGCGATGATAAAACATAATAGTTCTTCTCACTCTACAATTCTTCGGTCTGACTTCAGTTCACCACCACACCATCTGTGTCGCCAATTCTCCTTTTCCTCCAAACCATGCGTACGCATGGGTCAGAGTTTGCTTAGGGCTGCGCACATTCTCCCGTCAAGTTAGTTTTTTATAGATCACAACCTTGGAGTGGAAAGTCACGTACGCCACTTTCAGCCCCGTTTTGTGCGTACGCAACGGTTATAAACGAGACCCCAGATCTTCAAAAAACGTTCAAAGTCGGATTTGGATTAATATGATCAAGAAATCAGGATATCCCTGATCAAGTAGAAGAGAGGATTCAGAGTGGATTACCCTGATCCAGGGGGATTCAGAGTGGATTACCCTGATCCAGGGGGATTCAGAGGGGATTACCCTGATCCAGGGGGATTCAGAGGGGATTACCCTGATCCAGTAGGATTCAGAGTGGATTACCCTGATCCAGGGGGATTCAGAGGGGATTACCCTGATCCAGGGGGATTCAGAGGGGATTACCCTGATCCAGTAGGATTCAGAGTGGATTACCCTGATCCAGGGGGATTCAGAGGGGATTACCCTGATCCAGGGGGATTCAGAGGGGATTACCCTGATCCAGTAGGATTCAGAGGGGATTACCCTGATCCAGGGGGATTCAGAGGGGATTACCCTGATCCAGGGGGATTCAGAGGGGATTACCCTGATCCAGTAGGATTCAGAGTGGATTACCCTGATCCAGGGGGATTCAGAGGGGATTACCCTGATCCAGGGGGATTCAGAGGGGATTACCCTGATCCAGGGGGATTCAGAGGGGATTACCCTGATCCAGGGGGATTCAGAGGGGATTACCCTGATCCAGTAGGATTCAGAGGGGATTACCCTGATCCAGTAGGATTCAGAGGGGATTACCCTGATCCAGGGGGATTCAGAGTGGATTACCCTGATCCAGGGGGATTCAGAGGGGATTACCCTGATCCAGGGGGATTCAGAGGGGATTACCCTGATCCAGGGGGATTCAGAGTGGATTACTGATCCGTGATCAGTAAATATTGGATTTCCATATCTGAGCAGATCTTATTGACAATAATAATGAACTCCCAGGCTCAGGAAATATGAAATTAGCTTTCATAAAAAGCTCAAAATGTCCCAAATCTATTGCTGCTAAACTATGCTGCCAACTTTGGAATGTCTCCTTAGCAGGACTAACACAAGTCTCAGAGGGCAGGACCAGAGACTAGTCTCCGAGACCAGCACCTGAGTCTCAGAGGGCAGGACCATAGTCTCCGAGACCAGCAGCAGAGACTCTGCTACTCGGAGTCTCTGGTTATGGTCTATGAGACTAGTCCCCGGTTCTTGTCTCAGATACCAGTAGCAGAGACTAGTTGCTGTTAATTTGTTCTAGCAGTAGTTAGACTACTGGTACTAGTCTCTAGTCTCTAAGGCTACTGGTACTAGTCACACTACTCTGATCTTAAAAGCTACTCTGACACATTTATTGAACACTTAATAACGTGCAATGGCAGATTTTTGTTGATTTTCCCTTTTAATGATGAAATTGTTTGATGTGATATTTGAGTATCTACATTTATTTAAAATAAAGGAATGTACTGCACTATTGGTGGTTGCTTTTGTTTCAACACCCAGTGTAACCAACATTGGATTATAATCTGCTTCTGGTTTCTCCAGCGTTTAGTAGAGATACTCCCGCTGGTCCATGAGCGCCACGGTCACTTGGTGACCTGGAGAAGGTATCGTTCCACAAGAGTTTACTAAATGTTGACACATTTCTCCCTTTAAGACTAGAGCTGCCCTGAAGCTCAGCCTCTGCCCTCCGTACGATGTATCAACCGGTAAAAGGTTCTGGGGGTTGTTGGGGGGATTCGAGGTTGGACACACATATCGGAAATATGACAAGTTACCACGTCTAAAAACATAAAACAAAAGATGTTGGGTTCACATCTTTGAGGAAAATAAATCAAATGGTGGCTTCTGCTTTTTGTGTTTTCCTTCAATAAATGCATCCTATAATGCAGCTCTGATCTCCCTGGAAGGAACACAGTATGATAAATAGTACAGGTAGTATGATAATGCCCCTTTAGATAGTATAGATAGTATGATAATGCTCCTATAGATAGTATGATAATGCCCCTTTAGATAGTATAGATAGTATGATAATGCCCCTTTAGATAGTATAGATAGTATGATAATGCTCCTTTAGATAGTATGATAATGCCCCTTTAGATAGTATGATAATGCCCCTTTAGATAGTATAGATAGTATCATAATGCTCCTTTAGATAGTATGATAATGCCCCTTTAGATAGTATGATAATGCCCCTTTAGATAGTATGATAATGCTCCTATAGATAGTATGATAATGCCCCTTTAGATAGTATGATAATGCTCCTATAGATAGTATAGATAGTATGATAATGCCCCTTTAGATAGTATAGATAGTATGATAATGCCCCTTTAGATAGTATGATAATGCTCCTATAGATAGTATAGATAGTATGATAATGCCCCTTTAGATAGTATGATAATGCTCCTATAGATAGTATAGATAGTATGATAATGCCCCTTTAGATAGTATGATAATGCTCCTATAGATAGTATGATAATGCCCCTTTAGATAGTATGATAATGCTCCTATAGATAGTATGATAATGCTCCTATAGATAGTATAGATAGTATGATAATGCCCCTTTAGATAGTATAGATAGTATGATAATGCCCCTTTAGATAGTAAAGATAGTATAGATAGTATGATAATGCCCCTTTAGATAGTATAGATAGTATGATAATGCTCCTATAGATAGTATAGATAGTATGATAATGCCCCTTTAGATAGTATGATAATGCTCCTATAGATAGTATAGATAGTATGATAATGCCCCTTTAGATAGTATGATAATGCCCCTTTAGATAGTATGATAATGCTCCTATAGATAGTATGATAATGCTCCTATAGATAGTATAGATAGTATGATAATGCCCCTTTAGATAGTATAGATAGTATGATAATGCCCCTTTAGATAGTAAAGATAGTATAGATAGTATGATAATGCCCCTTTAGATAGTATAGATAGTATGATAATGCTCCTATAGATAGTATAGATAGTATGATAATGCCCCTTTAGATAGTATGATAATGCTCCTATAGATAGTATAGATAGTATGATAATGCCCCTTTAGATAGTATGATAATGCTCCTATAGATAGTATAGATAGTATGATAATGCTAGTATAGATAGTATGATAATGCCCCTTTAGATAGTATGATAATGCTCCTATAGATAGTATGATAATGCCCCTTTAGATAGTATAGATAGTATGATAATGCCCCTTTAGATAGTATGATAATGCTCCTATAGATAGTATAGATAGTATGATAATGCCCCTTTAGATAGTATAGATAGTATGATAATGCCCCTTTAGATAGTATGATAATGCTCCTATAGATAGTATGATAATGCCCCTTTAGATAGTATGATAATGCTCCTATAGATAGTATAGATAGTATGATAATGCCCCTTTAGATAGTATGATAATGCTCCTATGGATAGTATAGATAGTGTAGATAGTATGATAATGCCCCTTTAGATAGTATGATAATGCTCCTATAGATAGTATGATAATGCCCCTTTAGATAGTATGATAATGCTCCTATAGATAGTATAGATAGTATGATAATGCCCCTTTAGATAGTAAAGATAGTATAGATAGTACACACGGTACCAGTCCACTACTGGTTTAACTTTTCAGGCACCGCTGGTGGATTTCCCTCTGGGACCCGCTGGGACCCACTGGGACCGTCGGCCACGGGGCAGACGGCCCATATGAAGGTATTATTATATGAAGGTATTATTATATGAAGGTATTATTATATGAAGGTATTATATGAAGGTATTATATGAAGGTATTATTATATGAAGGTATTATTGTAGCAAAAGTCTTTAGCACCTGAAACTGCAGAATTTGAATGCGTACACTAAAGTCACAGTAAATTTGAAGTCGTATATATTTATTTTGCATGTGTACTCTAAAGTCACAAATGTGTAACAGTACATTTGTAGTCGTAAATATTTTTTAAACCATTGTGAACACAAAATAGGGTCTACGAGTACGCACATCTGTGTTACAGGTGCACAAATCCTTTTGCTACAATTATTGCAGCTCAGTTGGTGCAAAACACATTCGCACACCCGTGTTTCATAATCTGAGAACATGCCCAAAAGGTGTGCATTCGTAAACCCAAATTTGAATTAATGCATCAGTAGTTGCACATCTATGACGAATTTCCTCACAAATAAAATGATAAAGAACGCAATGTTAATTCAGCATTTTAATGAGCGAGCACAAATCCATTTTACAACTGCTCGAATCTGCTCCTACAAGTCTCAGCTGTGGGGTTTTTTGCAGGTAGTTTTGCAACACGTCTAGGTGGTCAATTATGGCGTCACATTAGTGCCATAATTCACTAATGTGATAAAAGATGCATTCGGGCGTATTATATTATTCCACGCGCGTAGATATTAACTGCGAGCGCGCAAATGTTCTCTGCGCGCGCGCAAATTACCTCTGCGCGCGCGCAAATTACCTCTGCGCGCGCAAAACAGCCTCTCGCGCGCGCAAAACAGCCTCTCGCGCGCGCAAAACAGCCTCTCGCACGTGCAAAACAGCCTCTCGCGCACGCAAAACAGCCTCTCGCGCGCGCAAAACAGCCTCTCGCGCGCGCAAAACAGCCTCTCGTGCGCGCAAATTATCTCTGCGCGTGCAAAACTATGGCAAGCCGAGTGTGCCACAATTCGACTTCAATTAAACGCGTTCTGAAACGCCAGCACGCGTGCCCAGAACGCGTTTTGGTTTTCCAGAACGCGTTCCGGCGTTTCAGCGCGCGCGCCCAGAACGCGTTCCGGCGTTTCAGCGCGCGCGCCCAGCGTTTCAGCGCGCGCGCCCAGAACGCGTTCTGGCATTTCAGCGCGCGCGCCAAGAACGCATTCCGGCATTTCCGCGCGCGCGCTCAGAACGCATATTAGCATATTAACAGCACGCGTGCTGTTAATATGCTAATGCGCTCCTCCCCTCAATTTTCTCAGCCAATAGATTTGAGCCGTTTTCCCCTAATCATATGCTAGGGCAAACACACAGACAACATCAGTCGAGACCAGTGGGGTGTTCCACAAAGCCGGTTTTATCACATAACCGGGTAAGTTAACCCAGGGTTTGCTGTAACCCTAGGTTTTCCGTTCCAAAAGGATCACGGTATGTTAGTTGCTATAGCAACATATGCTCTGAATCAAACCTGGTCGGACCAGGTTTTGCGCAGGTTAAGTTTGAAACATAACCCGGTTTTGGGTATTTCAACCGGCGTTCACCGCAGATTTCATGTGTTCACAATGGCATGCCCTTTTGATGAGTGAACTGCTGATATCAGAGCGCAAATTATACGTGCAATCCACCGGGAGCGATTGATAAGACCACGGCTCGACATCTTGGCATATTGGATGACTTTTTGCTGGAGTGGAGAGATATAGATTCTCGCGCAAATCTTTAATATATTTAAATAGCCTTGCATAGCCAACACTACCAATCGAGGACCTGGCCTCAGTTCACTCCAGACTATTTGCGTAGCCCTCCGTTTTTTTCAAATGGTAGTTTTATCTAGGCTATAATGCTGGAGATGCTGAGCACATCACAGTCGTTTCAGATGACCCATCCAAGATTTGTATCGGCCTCCTATCATACAAAGAGCAATATTGTCTGAGTACTATGCCGAGAGGCATTTACAACATAAAGTATAAAATAGTCCTAACGGACTTGCATCCACTGGAGAATGTTCGATCGTAGCCGGCGGCTTCATTACAAGCACTGATCCATCTTGATCTGTGAAGTTGATGAATTGTCACTTTTAGGTTTTCTACCCAGTTACCAAAAAAAGAAACATTTGGAATAGGCCTAGTATGCGCTGTGGCAAGCACACGGTTTGCATGTGTTACTTCGAAGGCAAAAAAAATCTAAAATACAAGAAAACACAAAAACCTACATTCAACCAGTGTGTATGGCCCATGACTCTCTGAGGTGGTAGGTACCTCCAGGTAGGCTACCCCCTCCATGCCAGGGCGCCCTGAATTTATGTTTATTAACAGCTCCTCCACCGGGGTCAAGACAATTTGAGGGCCAGATCCAGTCTGCCGACTGTCGGCCTTTTCACGATTGGCTTAAAAAAAATGGCTTATTTAAATTTATACCAATACGATGGTGGGAAAAGCTTACCAGTTTGTATGTTTTTTATACTTCATTTTTATACTTGATCCTCTGACCGCTTGGAAGCAATCGGAGTACATGTTGTTTTAGAAGAAAGGGGTTATGTGGTAGGATCTTTAAGAATGCTTAACTGGGATATTTATATATTCATGGCTCAAATATTAAGGATCATGCTTTTGACGTGTAACTAACGCATTTACGCGGTCAGCGATCCGCTGCCAGGCTTTGGTTCTCCGGGTTCCAGAGGTTTTAGCGTTCCCTTTTCTTGTGATAATGTCCTTCTCCTCGTCATAGCTCTCCAGGAGAACCTGGAGTTCCATTTCATTGAAATAAGCGGCCCGTTTCGCCATATCGATCAGGGTTTCCATGATCCATACATCACGTCTTTTTAAGTTTGGCGTGGACGCGCACAACCCTGTGTTAACCAACCCCGAGTTGATTGAACTAATGCATAACCGCTGCTGTGGAACCGAAAACTCTGGGTTGGTCGGCACAGGGTCAATCAACCTAGAGTTCAGCGTTAACTCAGTGTTTGTTAAACCTCCGTTCGTGGAACACCCCTCTGGTTATGTGATAAAACCGGCTTTGTGGAACATCCCACTGGTCTCGACTGATGTTGTCTGTGTGTTTGCCCTAGCATATGATTAGGGGAAAACGGCTCAAATCTATTGCTTGAGAAAATTGAGGGGAGGAGCGCATTAGCATATTAACAGCACGCGTGCTGTTAATATGCTAATATGCGTTCTGAGCGCGCGCGCGGAAATGCCGGAATGCGTTCTTGGCGCGCGCGCTGAAATGCCAGAACGCGTTCTGGGCGCGCGCGCTGAAACGCTGGGCGCGCGCGCTGAAACGCCGGAACGCGTTCTGGGCGCGCGCGCTGAAACGCCGGAACGCGTTCTGGGCGCGCGCGCTGAAACGCCAGAACGCGTTCTGGAAAACCAAAACGCGTTCTGGGCACGCGTGCTGGCGTTTCAGAACGCGTTTAATTGAAGTCGAATTGTGGCACACTCGGCTTGCCATACAAAACAGCCTCTCGCGCGCGCAAATTACCTCAGCGCGCGCAAAACAGCCTCTCGCGCAAGATGTTTTTACGCTCGCTCGAATTTAATTTTGGCACTATGGGGGAGGGAACCAAGGCAGGGCGGGCTTTCCTATGATTGGCCGTTTCTGAAGCGCGATATTTGATTGACAGCCCTCCTCAGCCCTCCTCTCATTCAATTCTGAATTGTACAGTAAATGGCTGAAACGATAGTTACGTATTGTAACTCCAGATTCTATGAGTATAGGCGCAGCCTTTTAAGTGTCGGCCTCATTGTCCTTTAAATAGCTGAAGAAAAGCTGTTTATTGGGAGCAGAACGTCCGCCGGCGCCCGACTATATCTGCGAAATGCGGACGTAATTGAGGCCCACGCTGTTGGTGGTCGGGGATTACACATTTTTCAGTGCTACGGCTCACGCCTAGGGATAACCCAATAGCAATAGCCTTAAACTTTAGAGTACACATGCAAAATAAATATATACGACTTCAAATTTACTGTGACTTTAGTGTACGCATTCAAATTCTGCAGTTACAGGTGCTAAAGACTTTTGCTACAATAATACCTTCATATAATACCTTCATGTAATAATACCTTCATATAATACCTTCATATAATAATACCTTCATATAATAATACCTTCATACAATAATACCTTCATATAATAATACCTTCATATAATAATACCTTCATACAATAATACCTTCATATAATAATACCTTCATACAATAATACCTTCATATAATAATACCTTCATATAATAATACCTTCATACAATAATACCTTCATATAATAATACCTTCATATAATAATAGCTTCATATAATAATACCTTCATACAATAATACCTTCATATAATAATACCTTCATACAATAATACCTTCATACAATAATACCTTCATATAATAATACCTTCATATAATAATACCTTCATATAATAATACCTTCATATAATAATACCTTCATACAATAATACCTTCATATAATAATACCTTCATATAATAATACCTTCATACAATAATACCTTCATATAATAATACCTTCATATAATAATACCTTCATACAATAATACCTTCATATAATAATACCTTCATACAATAATACCTTCATATAATAATACCTTCATATAATAATACCTTCATATAATAATACCTTCATATAATAATACCTTCATACAATAATACCTTCATATAATAATACCTTCATACAATAATACCTTCATATAATAATACCTTCATACAATAATACCTTCATACAATAATACCTTCATATAATAATACCTTCATATAATAATACCTTCATATAATAATACCTTCATACAATAATACCTTCATATAATAATACCTTCATACAATAATACCTTCATATAATAATACCTTCATATAATAATACCTTCATACAATAATACCTTCATACAATAATACCTTCATACAATAATACCTTCATATAATAATACCTTCATATAATAATACCTTCATACAATAATACCTTCATAGGCCCACGGGGGTAAACAGTTGTGGATGCCAGCCGCTGTTAAACTCGCACGCTGAGAGGAGCGTACTGATTTGGAACCTGTGCAGTTTCGAAATATTCTTAAAAAAATAAGTTTGTTTGCAAACAGAATGAGCTGTATTAATATCGTTAATTGGTCTGATACGGCCGCGTTAAGACAACCCGTTGGATGACCTTGACTCTTGTGATTGGTTCGCTCGCTCAAGCTGAATGTTTCTTGTGTCAGACGGACCTCCACGTGCCTATCCGGGCAACATTCTGCTCTCATTCCCCACACGCTGTACGGCATTATCCAGGAATAACACCTTGTCTTGCTCAGGCAAATTGCCGGTTCAGATATCCCAGAATATGAATCCTGTTCCTTTCACACATGATCCCACATTGGAAGTCCTCCGGTAGTTTGAGGAGTAAGACTGCGTGTGTGAAGCGGGCTCAGCCAATAGGAACGCTCATTAGTTATAAAGTCAAATGAACAGTAAATTGTTCCCATTGAAGAACGGGCTGATATTTGATAAGAACCGAACCGTGTGATGAAGTAACGTCTGAACTCCATCGACAGGACACAAAAAAACAGTTTTCTATATTAACATCGCACTAACTGTTGACATAAAATGTTAAGACATAATCTAATCAGGCGGATCATTGTCCCTTTAATGAGCAAAAGACAGCAATTACCATTTCAATGACACTCCTCCGAGGGGACACGATTGGAATTTAGCAAACGTCTGCTCGCTGAAGACTCCGACGTTCCGAGCTCTAACGATAAAGGTCACATGACCCGCACGTGGCCAGCGCGTAGGTAGAGACCTCCTCTGCTCCTCGGAGACCTCCTCCTCCTCTGAGAGACCTCCTCCTCCTCCTCTCTGAGACCTCTTCCTCCTCTGAGACCTCCTCCTCCTCCGCCTCCTCCTCCTCCTCCTCTCTGAGACCTCCTCCTCCTCCTCCTGCTTCTCCTCCTCCTCCTCCTCTCTGAGACCTCTTCCTCATCTGAGACCTCCTCCTCCTCCTCTGAGACCTCCACCCCCTCCTCCTCCTCCTCCTGCTTCTCCTCCTCCTCCTCCTCCTGCTCCTCCTCCTCTCTGAGACCTCTTCCTCATCTGAGACCTCCTCCTCCTCCTCCTCTCTGAGACCACCTCTGACATGACCCGCACGTGGCCAGCGCGTAGGTAGAGACCTCCTCTGCTCCTCGGAGACCTCCTCCTCCTCCTCCTCTGAGAGACCTCCTCCTCCTCCTCTCTGAGACCTCTTCCTCCTCTGAGACCTCCTCCTCCTCCGCCTCCTCCTCCTCCTCCTCCTCTCTGAGACCTCCTCCTCCTGCTTCTCCTCCTCCTCCTCCTCCTGCTCCTCCTCCTCTCTGAGACCTCTTCCTCATCTGAGACCTCCTCCTCCTCCTCTGAGACCTCCACCCCCTCCTCCTCCTCCTCCTCCTGCTTCTCCTCCTCCTCCTCCTCCTGCTCCTCCTCCTCTCTGAGACCTCTTCCTCATCTGAGACCTCCTCCTCCTCCTCCTCTCTGAGACCACCTCTGACATGACCCGCACGTGGCCAGCGCGTAGGTAGAGACCTCCTCTGCTCCTCGGAGACCTCCTCCTCCTCCTCTGAGAGACCTCCTCCTCCTCCTCTCTGAGACCTCTTCCTCCTCTGAGACCTCCTCCTCCTCCGCCTCCTCCTCCTCCTCCTCTCTGAGACCTCCTCCTCCTGCTTCTCCTCCTCCTCCTCCTGCTCCTCCTCCTCTCTGAGACCTCTTCCTCATCTGAGACCTCCTCCTCCTCCTCTGAGACCTCCACCCCCTCCTCCTCCTCCTCCTGCTTCTCCTGCTCCTCCTCCTCTCTGAGACCTCTTCCTCATCTGAGACCTCCTCCTCCTCCTCCTCCTCTCTGAGACCTCCTCCCCCTCTCTGATACCTCCTCTTCCTCTCTGAGACCTCCTCTTCCTCGGTATTACCATTGTTTATCAGTGTAAACGCGCGGACCATGTTGGGTGGACATAAGACGGCCATATTTGGCAATGTAAAAATGTTTAATGGCTCCTTCAGCTCCTCTTGCTCCTCCTCCTCTAGGCTGCTTCTCCTCCTCCTCCTCTATGCTGCTTCTCTTCCTCTTCCTCCTCCTCCTCCTCCTCCTCCTCCTCTAGGCTCCTCCTCCTCCTCTAGGCTCCTCCTCCTCTAAGCATGCATTCATATCAGACCTCAATCACGCGCACATGCACATAGACAAGTATGTGTGTGTCTATGAGTGTGTGCATGGACACCCAGATACACAAAGTTGTGGGTGAGTTATTGATTACCTGTCATACTCGATCGGCCGGGGGATTCTGTGACAGGAGGAAATTCATATCAGACACGCCCAGCAGCCCTGAGTCTGATGGGGATGAGGAGGGAGGATCTGAAGATGTTTGGAGAAAGGCTGTGATAAAAAGGTTTTGAGCTAAACGTAGCATAGTGACTGAGTCGTTAGTAATCATGTATCAAAGCTAAACGTAGCATAGTGTCTATGAGTCGTTATTAATCATGTATCGATGCTTAAAGTAGCATAGTGTCTATGAGTCTTTATTAATCATGTATCAAAGCTTAAAGCAGTATAGTGTCTATGAGTCGTTAGTAATCATGTAGCTTAAAGTAGCATAGTGTCTTTGAGTCGCTAGTAATCATGTATCAAAGATTAAAGTAGCATAGTGTCTTTAACATTTAAGTCACTGCTTGTATTCGCTCTCTGCTGAGAATAACAAGCAGAGACAAATCACAACTTAAGATCAAATGCGTCTTCAAACCTGTTTAAACTGGTTAAATACCGGACCAAGCGGTCGGTGAAGCGCCTGCGCTATATTTTGGTATTTTTTGGTTTTTAAGGCGTCTCCATTGGCTGGAGAGCAAAGATAAGAGTGTTGTTGTTTATGTATCATATCTCCAGATGACTGCAAGTGTTTCTGCTGCCCTTCGTTGATCAACTCCTGGCCCGACCACGATAAGACTCTTAATACACAAGAACACAGAGACCCGGTGATTATTCTGCCCTGTCAGACCACCAGGAGCTCTGATTCAAATCTGGGGAAACCGACCGGACAAATATCTACAGGCTACGCGACGTACCGGGAATTAGACCCGTTTATCACACACACACACGCACACACACACGCACGCACGCACACACAAACACACACACACACACACACACACACACACACACACACACACACACACACACACACACACACACACACACACACACACACACACAGTGACACATTTACAGCAGTTGTTCCAGATCTATTTTGGTAACGCTGCACAGGCGTGTGCGCGTGATTCCAGATTGTCCTGGGATCTGGTTCTCATGGAATAAGGACTTGTTCTCCCAACTGAACGGATCATCCAGACGGTCTAATGAACCCAACCAGAGCTGTGGGTGCAGCTGCTGGCCTTCCTTTGATTTATGAATCAGAACAAGGCGAGTTTCCTCGTCGTTGGGAAAGGAATCATCTGAAGGTTTAGCCAATAAGAGGCCACTGCAGCAACCATTGAGAAAAGTGTGTCAATACGGAACTTTAGCCAGATCGGAAACCGAACAACCCCAACCCCAACTAAACCCCAACACCTAACCCCAAACCCAACTAAACCCCAACCCAAACCCTGAACCCAAACTAAGCCCCAACCCAAACCCTGAACCCAAACTGAACCCCAACCCAAACCCTGAACCCAAACTGAACCCCAACCCAAACCATGAACCCAAACTGAACCCCAACCCAAACCCAGCCTAAGATATAACCTCCAAACACCACAGAGCTAAGCTAAGATATAACCTCTAAACACCACAGCGCTAGGCTAAGATATAACCTCTAAACACCAGAGCGCTAGGCTAAGATATAACCTCTAAACACCACAGCGCTAGGCTAAGATATAACCTCTAAACACCACAGCGCTAGGCTAAGAAACAACCGCTTAATGTATGGCGTAACCCTAACCCTCACCTAACCACTTCACCTAACCCTAACCACTTCACCTAACCCTAACCACTTCATCTAACCCTAACCACTTCACCTAACCCTAACCACTTCATCTAACCCTAACCACTTCACCTAACCCTAACCACTTCACCTAACCCTAACCACTTCACCTAACCCTAACCACTTCACCTAACCCTAACCACTTCACCTAACCCTAACCACTTCACCTAACCCTAACCACTTCACCTAACCCTAACCACTTCACCTAACCCTAACCACTTCACCTAACCCTAACCACTTCACCTAACCCTAACCACTTCACCTAACCCTAACCACTTCACCTAACCCTAACCACTTCACCTAACCCTAACCACTTCACCTAACCCTAACCACTTCACCTAACCCTAACCACTTCACCTAACCCTAACCACTTCACCTAACCCTAACCACTTCACCTAACCCTAACCACTTCACCTAACCCTAACCACTTCACCTAACCACTTCACCTAACCCTAACCACTTCATCTAACCCTAACCACTTCACCTAACCCTAACCACTTCACCTAACCCTAACCACTTCACCTAACCCTAACCACTTCATCTAACCCTAACCACTTCATCTAACCCTAACCACTTCATCTAACCCTAACCACTTCATCTAAGCCTGTCCAGTACATCTTCCTCACCACAGATTCCCTCGCCCAGTCTTTTTTATGTAGATTTTTTTATTTCTTAAAACAACATTGATTGTTTCCCACAACGACTTTCTGTCGTCGCGGTAACGATTATGCAGATGAGGCACAACCTTTGTGTTTGACGGCCGTCCCACGGGGCCGTCCCACCATGATGTCGCCACGCCGACAGGACACGACATATCTGCCCCTCCCCCCCTACCCTACACTGCCCCCTCCCCTCTCCTCCCCTCTCCCCTCTCATCCTCCCCTCTCCTCCTCCTCCTCTCCTCTCCTCCTCCCCTCTCCTCCTCCCCTCTCCTTTCGTTCCTCCTCCCCTCTCCTCCTCCCCTCTCCTCCTCTCCTCATCCTCCCCTCTCCTCCTCTCTTCATCCTCCCCTCTCCTCCTCCTCCTCTCCTCCTCCCCTCTCCTCCTCCCCTCTCCTTTCGTTCCTCCTCCCCTCTCCTCCTCCCCTCTCCTCCCCTCTCCTCCTCTCCTCATCCTCCCCTCTCCTCCTCCTCCTCTCCTCTCCTCTCGTTCCTCCTCCCCTCTCCTCCTCCCCTCTCCTCTCCTCCTCCCCTCTCCTCTCCTCATCCCCTCTTCTCCTCTCCTCCCCTCTCCTCCTCTCCTCCCCTCTCCTCCTCTCCTCCTCCCCTCTCCTCTCTCCTCCTCCCCTCTCCTCTCCTCTCCACATCCCCTCCCCTCTCCTCTCCTCTCTCCTCCTCCCCTCTCCTCCCCCCTCCTCTCTCTCCTGCTGCTGATACCGCCACCCTTAGACCAACACACACCTCATGAAGCCTGGTGAATGACTGACTGAATGACTGGTTTACTGACCGACTATCTGAGTGGTTTATTGACTATCGGACTGGTTTCCTGACAGACTATCTGACTGGTTTACTAACTACCTGACTGGTTTACTGACCAACTGCTTTATTTACTGACTATCTGACTGGTTTACCGACTAACTATCTGACTAACTACTGAATATCTGACCAGTGAACTGACTATCTGACTGGTTTAATGACGGACTGGATTACTGACTGAAAAACATATAGAATGAAGACCCCTAGACTAGACCTGACCCTTAGACTAGATCACTAGACTAAACCATTTGACCAAACCATTTGACTAGACCACTAGGCTAAACCGGACCACTAGTCTAGACAGGACTAAACTCTTATGGAGTAGCTAGCCTCCTAGCACCTCTGCTAACACCTACTGGCACCTAAAGAACAGTGAAGATGTATACCTCTATAGATCTTTAGCTGTATATATCTATAGATCTATGCTTAGCACTGAGTTTGGCTAACGGTGATGTATATCTATATAGTTCTATAGCTCTATATCTATAGCTCTATATCTATAGATCTGTGGATGTGTGTAGCTCTGAGCTCAGCTTACCGGTGATGTATTTCTATATAGATCTATAGCTCTGTATCTATAGCTCTATATCTATAGATCTGTGGATGTGTGTAGCTCTGAACTCAGCTAAACAGTGATGTATTTCTATATATATCCATAGCTCTGTATCTATAGCTCTATATCTATAGATCTGTGGATGTGTGTAGCTCTGAACTCAGCTAAACAGTGATGTATTTCTATATATATCCATAGCTCTGTATCTATAGCTCTATATCTATAGATCTGTGGATGTGTGTAGCTCTGAGCTCAGCTAACCGGTGATGTATTTCTATACAGATCTATAGCTCTGTATCTATAGCTCTATATCTATAGATCTGTGGATGTGTGTAGCTCTGAGCTCAGCTAAACAGTGATGTATTTCTATATATATCTATAGATCTGTGGATGTGTGTAGCTCTGAGCTCAGCTAACCGGTGATGTATTTCTATACAGATCTATAGCTCTGTATCTATAGCTCTATATCTATAGATCTGTGGATGTGTGTAGCTCTGAGCTCAGCTAAACAGTGATGTATTTCTATATAGATCTATAGCTCTGTGTTTACAGATCTATGGATGTGTAGCACTGAGTTGTGACCTTTTCATCCAAATGTTCCACAGATCAGCTTCTCAATGTTCTCCTTTGGGTCCTCCTAATGTCAGGGGAGACAACAGCACAGTACCACGCTACACAACCCGCTACACAACGCTACACAACCTGCAACGCTACACAACCCGCTACACAACGCTACACAACGCTACACTACACTACACTACACTACACTACGCTACACAACACTACACAACGCTACACAACCCGCACCGCTACACAACGCTACACTACACAACGCTACACTACACTACACTACACAACGCTACACAACGCTACACAACACTACACAACACAACGCTACACAACACTACACTACACAACGCTACACAACGCTACACAACACTACACAACACTACACTACACAACACTACACAACACTACACAACACTACACAACACTACACAACCCGCACCGCTAAACTACACAACACTACACAACGCTACACAACACTACACAACACTACAGTACACTACACTACACAAAACTACACAACACTACACAGCACTACACAACCCGCCACGCTAAACTACACAACGCTACACAACGCTACACAACACTACACAACACTACACTACACAACACTACACAACACTACACAACACTACACAACCCGCACCGCTAAACTACACAACACTACACAACGCTACACAACACTACACAACACTACACTACACAACACTACACAACTCTACACAACGCTACACAACGCTACACAACACTACACTACACAACGCTACACAACGCTACACAACGCTACACAACACTACACAACACAACGCTACACAACACTACACAACGCTACACAACGCTACACAACACTACACAACACTACACTACACTACACTACACAACACTACACAACACTACACAACCCGCCACGCTAAACTACACAACGCTACACAACACTACACTACACTACACTACAGTACACTACACAAAACTACACAACACTACACAACACTACACAACCCGCCACGCTAAACTACGCAACGCTACACAACGCTACACAACACTACACTACACAACACTACACAACACTACACAAAACTACACAACACTACACAACCCGCACCGCTAAACTACACAACACTACACAACGCTACACAACACTACACAACACTACACTACACAAAACTACACAACACTACACAACCCGCACCGCTACACTACACAACACTACACTACACAACGCTACACTACACTACACAACGCTACACAACGCTACACAACGCTACACAACACTACACAACACAACGCTACACAACACTACACAACGCTACACAACACTACACAACACTACACTACACTACACACCACCACACTACACTACACTACACTACACTACACTACACTACACAAAACTACACAACACTACACAACACTACACAACCCGCCACGCTAAACTACACAACGCTACACAACGCTACACAACACTACACTACACAACACTACACAACACTACACAAAACTACACAACACTACACAACCCGCACCGCTAAACTACACAACGCTACACAACGCTACACAACACTACACAACACTACACTACACAACACTACACAACTCTACACAACGCTACACAACACTACACTACACTACGCTACACAACGCTACACAACACTACACTACACTACACAACACTACACTACACTACACTACACTACAGTACACTACACTACACAAAACTACACAACACTACACAACACTACACAACCCGCCACGCTAAACTACACAACGCTACACAACGCTACACAACACTACACAACACTACACTACACAACACTACACAACACTACACAAAACTACACTACACTACACTACAGTACACTACACTACACAAAACTACACAACACTACACAACACTACACTACACAACACTACACAACACTACACAAAACTACACAACACTACACAACCCGCACCACTACACTACACAACACTACACTACACAACGCTACACAACACTACACAACGCTACACAACGCTACACAACACTACACAACTCTACACGACACTACACAACACTACACAACGCTACACAACCCGCACCGCTACACAACGCTACACAACCCGCACCGCTACACAACGCTACACAACCCGCACCGCTACACTACACTACACTACACTACACAACACTACACAACGCTACACAACGCTACACAACACTACACAACACTACACAACGCTACACAACACTACACAACACAACACTACACTACACAACCCGCCACGCTAAACTACACAACGCTACACAACACTACACAACCCGCACCGCTACACAACGCTACACAACACTACACAACCCGTAGAAGAAGTGTAGTCTCTCCTCCTCTCCTCTCCCCTCTCCTCCCCTCTCCTCTCCTCCTCTCCTCTCCTCTCCCCTCTCCTCTCCCCTCTCCCCTCTCCTCTCTCCTCTCCTCTCTCCTCCTCTCCTCCTCTCCTCTCCTCCTCTCCTCTCTCCTCTCCTCTGCTCGTCTTATTAAGATTTCACAGATCCCGACGGCGGTGTCTGATTGCTTTCAGGATTGTGCCGTTAATAATTACCCAGGCAGCGTGTCGGCCAGCATCACAGCGGCCAGACTAATAGAAAACTAGATTTTTTCACTGAATTAGGGCGCAGCAGAGATCGTTATATTGACAAGCCATCAGCCTGCCACACATCACCACAAGTGTTTCCGACTCGTCTGAGCGGACGCAGGCAAACTGGTCCTGATGCACCAGCGCTGCCCTCCCAACCCTCATCTGGGGGAGCGGGGGAGAGATCTGAGGAGAGGGGGAGGGGGGGAGAGAGTGAACCGGTCTCATCCTGAGGGGAGATTGTAAATTGGGGAGCAGACATCGTTGTGGTGGAGTAGGGGGGTAGGGGGGAGGCGGTCTAAAGGCCATAGAGTTAACCTTTTGTTTGATGACTCCCCCCCCCCCCCCCCCCCTCTGACGGCGGGGGGGGGGGGGGGGGGGGGGGAGGCCGACCCTGAATCAAAATGTAAATGTGTCTCTGAAGCCTCTGTATCGACCCTGGGTCCTGGATCAGGCTACCATGCTAACAGGCTACCATGCTAACAGAATACCAGACTACCTTGCTAACAGGTTAATGTACAACCATGCTAAAAGACTACCAAGCTAACAGACTAGCATGCTAACAGGCTAAAAGACTGCCATGCTAACAGGCTAACAGACTACCATGCTAACAGGCTAAGCGACTATAATGCTAACAGGCTAACCGACTACCATGCTAACAGGCTAACAGACGACCATGCTAACAGGCTAACCTAGGTGGTAAGTGGTTAACTTAATCTACAGACTGGTCCTGCTCACTGGTGGTGAACAAACAACAACAACACACTACACTGACCTCGCTAAGTAGCTCTCTCTGTCAGTCTCTCTCGCTGTCTCTCTGTCTCTGTCCCTCTCTCGCTGTCGCTCTGTCTCTGTCCCCCCCTCTGTCTCTCTCTGTCTCTGTCTCTCTCTGTCTCTGTGTCTCTCTCTCTCTCTCTCTCTCTCTCTCTCTCTCCCTCTCTCTCTCTCTCTCTCTCTCTCTCTCTCTCTCTCTCTCTGTGGGTTTGTGTGATTATGACGGATCATGTTTAGAGAAAAATCAATACTATAGCTTGTGTTGTGTTTTAATGTTGCTTGGTGTCATTGTTGTGTTAATAATAATAATAATAAATGAAATGTATATAGCGCTTAATATGGTACTCTAAGACGCTTTACATATTGCCCTATCAAAACTATGTAAAACAGACTAGGAATAAAAGAAAAACAGAGGTTTAACATGAAGAATAAGGTGGGAGTTAGGTGGGGAAGGCTAGTGTGAAAAGGTATGTTTTGAGTGCAGATTTGAAAGAAGAGAGGGTTGGAGAGACTTTGATGTGGGAGGGGAGTGAATTCCAAAGGGATGTGTTGACTCCAAAGTGTTGTGTATTAATGTTGTTGCATTATGTCATTGTTGTGGTTTGTGTACTGGTGTGCTAGGTGTTTGTAGTGGGTGGACTGGGTTTACTGGTGTACTGGCTGTGGTACTGGTGTACTGGGTGTGTGTACTGGTGTACTGGGTGTGTGTACTGGTGTACTGGGTGTGTGTACTGGTGTACTGGGTGTGTGTGTACTGGGTGTGTGTACTGGTGTACTGGGTGTGTGTACTGGTGTACTGGGTGTGTGTACTGGTGTACTGGGTGTGTGTGTACTGGGTGTGTGTACTGGTGTACTGGGTGTGTATACTGGTGTACTGGGTGTGTATACTGGTGTACTGGGTGTGTATACTGGTGTACTGGGTGTGTGTACTGGTGTACTGGGTGTGTATACTGGTGTACTGGGTGTGTATACTGGTGTACTGGGTGTGTATACTGGTGTACTGGGTGTGTGTACTGGTGTACTGGGTGTGTATACTGGTGTACTGGGTGTGTATACTGGTGTACTGGGTGTGTATACTGGTGTACTGGGTGTGTATACTGGTGTACTGGGTGTGTATACTGGGTGTGTATACTGGTGTACTGGGTGTGTGTACTGGGTGTGTATACTGGGTGTGTGTACTGGTGTACTGGGTGTGTGTACTGGTGTACTGGGTGTGTATACTGGGTGTGTGTACTGGTGTACTGGGTGTGTGTACTGGTGTACTGGGTGTGTGTACTGGTGTACTGGGTGTGTGTACTGGTGTACTGGGTGTGTATACTGGGTGTGTATACTGGTGTACTGGGTGTGTATACTGGGTGTGTATACTGGTGTACTGGGTGTGTATACTGGTGTACTGGGTGTGTATACTGGTGTACTGGGTGTGTGTACTGGTGTACTGGGTGTGTATACTGGTGTACTGGGTGTGTGTACTGGTGTACTGGGTGTGTGTACTGGTGTACTGGGTGTGTATACTGGTGTACTGGGTGTGTGTACTGGGTGTGTATACTGGTGTACTGGGTGTGTGTACTGGTGTACTGGGTGTGTGTACTGGTGTACTGGGTGTGTGTACTGGTGTACTGGGTGTGTATACTGGTGTACTGGGTGTGTATACTGGTGTACTGGGTGTGTATACTGGTGTACTGGTGTTAAGGGGTTCAGCACCAGGCTGTCGGGGTTCAGTCGCTGTGGGCTGATGGATGTCCGGGTCGCCTGGAGTCCATGGAGGGGGGGGGGGGTCCACATCTGGAGGGGGGAGGGAGAAACTGGTCCTAATCTGGAGGGAGGGGGGAGATGGGGGAGAGGTGGCGGAAGGGGGAGAGACTGGGGCATGATGTCCGGCCCACCTGACCAGGTGTGAAATGTGTGTGTTTTGGGGGGGGGGGGGGGGGGGGGGGGCCTCACTGTCCCCTGAGCCCAATGTCCTGGGCTGACACACACACACACACACACACACACACACACACACACACACACACACACACACACACACACACACACACACACACAAACACAGACAAACGGACACACCGGGACAAATGGACACACTTAACACAGACAGACGCATGCAATCACACCACACTCTTAGAGCGAAACGCTCCATGCTAACTGCTACATGCTAAGCTCTCCATGCTAACTGCTGCATGCTAAGCGCTCCATGCTAGCTAATGCATACAAAGCTCTCCATGCTTACTGCTGCATGCTAAGCTCTCCATGCTAGCTGCTGCATGCTAAGCTCTCCATGCTTACTGCTGCATGCTAAGTGCTCCATGCTAGCTGCTGCATGCTAAGCTCTCCGTGCTAGCTGCTGCATGCTAAGCTCTCCGTGCTTATAGCTGTCTTGTACCCGTCAGCTCTAACTGAGTGGGATTGATCGTCACTTAAGAGCTCCATTAGGCAGAAAAGGCTTTTCTGTTTGTCGCCAAGGCAACAATTACCTCCTCCTGCTCCTCCGATCTGTCCTGATCCTCCTGGACGGGGCGAGGAGGAGGGGAGCGGCGGGCCTCCCTCTCCCCTCCTACCTCCACCTCCTGCTGACTCCTCCTGCTGACTCCTACTGCTCCCTACTGAGCTCCACCTCCTGCTGTGTTCAGAACGCTTCTTTATTTTTGGGTCGGATTTAGAATCCTTTCTGCAAATATAGCACACACACACACACACACGCACACCCACACAAACACACACACTTCCACACACACACACACACACAAACACACACAGTGTGTGGACAGCCAGCCGTAGTTTTTCTTCTCATTAGTGTTTGTAGCTGCGAGTGTTAAATAATATTAATGACCTCCACTGTCATTACTTAGGCTGCACCAAGTGCTTTATCGACCTGTGTGTGTGCTGTGTGTGGGTGTTATTGTGTGTGGGAGGGTGTTATACTGTGTGTGTGTGTGTGTGTGTGTGTGTGTGTGTGTGTGTGTGTGTGTGTGTGTGTGTGTGTGTGTGGTGTGTGTGTGTGTGTGTGTGTGTGGTACAAGAGATATTATCAGGAACTTTAATAAGTGCATTAGCAGCTAACGCTATCTGCTAACTGGATCTAGATGATGATGTTGATTGGACAGAGCGCCGCACCGTCCATCTCTCTGGTTGGCTAATAACTGAGATCTATCACTGCTCCAGTCTCTCTTTCTCACTCTCTCACTCTCTGTGACTCCCTCTCTCTCTCTCTCTCTCTCTCTCTCTCTCTCTCTCTCTCTCTCTCTCCTCTCTCTCTCTCTCTCTCTCTCTCTCTCTCTCTCTCTCTCTCTCTCTCTCTCTCTCTCTCTCTCTCTCTCTGACTCCCTCTCTCTATGTGACTCCCTCTCTCTGTCTCTCTCTCTCTATGTGACTCCCTCTCTCTATGTGACTCCCTCTCTCTGTCTCTCTCTCTGTGACTCCCCCTTTCTCTCTCTCTCCCTGTCTCTGTCTCTCTCTCTCTCTCTCTCTCTCTCTGTGACTCTCTCTCTCTCTCTCTCCCTCTCTCTCGCTCCCTCTCTCTCTCTCTCTCTCTCTCTCTCTCTCGCTCCCTGTCTCTCTCGCTCCCTCTCTCTCTCTCTCTCTCTCTCTCTCTCTCTCTCCTCTCTCTCTCTCTCTCTCTCTCTCTCTCTCCCTCTATAACAGTACACCAACCCTACACAACAGTACAATGGGGTATTAGTGTCTTTGTGTGTGTGTTTCACTCTGAGTAATTAGCCCATGCTCTAAACAGACTGTCCAGAGACTTCACACACGGACAACACACAACACTCGCCCGCACACACAAGCACACTCACACACATGCACAAGCACACACACAAGCATACACGCACACACACACTAGCACACCCAAGCACCCTTGCATACGCACACATGCAGTGAGAGTGTGAGGGGTGAGAGGGTTAGGGGGTGAGAGTGTGATTAGTGAGAGTGTGAGGGTGAGAGTCCGAGGGGGTGAGAGTTAAGGGTGTGAGGGGGTGAGAGGGTTAGAGTGTGAGGGGCTAGAGTGAGAGGGTTGAGAGGGTGAGGGGTGAGAGGGTTAGACTTAGAGAGTGTGAGGGTTGATGGAGTGAGGGGTTAGTGTGTGAGGGAGTGAGGGAGTGAGGGGTTAGTGTGTAAGGGGGTGAGGAGTGAGGGAGTGAGGGGTTAGTGTGTGAGGGGTGAGGGGTTAGTGTGTGAGGGAGTGAGGGGTTAGTGTGTGAGGGGTGAGGGGTTAGTGTGTGAGGGGGTGTGGGGTTAGTGTGTGAGGGGTGAGGGGTTAGTGTGTGAGGGGGTGAGGGAGTGAGGGGTTAGTGTGTGAGGGGTGAGGGGTTAGTGTGTGAGGGGGTGAGGAGTGAGGGAGTGAGGGGGTGAGGGGTTAGTGTGTGTGGGGGTGAGGGGTTAGTGTGTGAGGGGGTGAGGGTTAGTGTGTGAGGGAGTGAGGGGTTAGTGTGTGAGGGGGTGAGGGGTTAGTGTGTGAGGGAGTGAGGGGTTAGTGTGTGAGGGAGTGAGGGGTTAGTGTGTGTGGGGGTGAGGGGTTAGTGTGTGAGGGGGTGAGGGGTTAGTGTGTGAGGGAGTGAGGGGTTAGTGTGTGAGGGGGTGAGGGGTTAGTGTGTGAGGGGGTGAGGGGTTAGTGTGTGAGGGAGTGAGGGGTTAGTGTGTGAGGGAGTGAGGGGTTAGTGTGTGAGGGAGTGAGGGGTTAGTGTGTGTGGGAGTGAGGGGTTAGTGTGTGTGGGAGTGAGGGGTTAGTGTGTGTGGGAGTGAGGGGTTAGTGTGTGAGGGAGTGAGGGGTTAGTGTGTGAGGAGTGAGGGGTTAGTGTGTGAGGGAGTGAGGGGTTAGTGTGTGAGGGGGTGAGGGTTAGTGTGTGAGGGAGTGAGGGGTTAGTGTGTGAGGGGGTGATGGGTTAGTGTGTGAGGGGTGAGGGGTTAGTGTGTGTGGAGTGAGGGGTTAGTGTGTGAGGGGGTGAGGGGTTAGTGTGTGAGGGGGTGAGGGGTTAGTGTGTGAGGGGGTGAGGGGTTAGTGTGTGAGGAGTGAGGGGTTAGTGTGTGTGGGGGTGAGGGGTTAGTGTGTGAGGGGGTGAGGGGTTAGTGTGTGAGGGAGTGAGGGGTTAGTGTGTGAGGGAGTGAGGGGTTAGTGTGTGAGGGGGTGAGGGGTTAGTGTGTGAGGGGGTGAGGGGTTAGTGTGTGAGGGAGTGAGGGGTTAGTGTGTGAGGGGGTGAGGGGTTAGTGTGTGAGGGGGTGAGGGGTTAGTGTGTGAGGGGGTGAGGGGTTAGTGTGTGAGGGGGTGAGGAGTGAGGGAGTGAGGGGGTGAGGGGTTAGTGTGTGAGGGGGTGAGGGGTTAGTGTGTGAGGGGGTGAGGGTTAGTGGGTGAGGGTTAGTGTGTGAGGGGGTGAGGGGTTAGTGTGTGAGGGAGTGAGGGGTTAGTGTGTGAGGGGGTGAGGGGTTAGTGTGTGAGGGGGTGAGGGGTTAGTGTGTGAGGGGGTGAGGGGTTAGTGTGTGAGGGGGTGAGGGGTTAGTGTGTGAGGGGGTGAGGGGTTAGTGTGTGAGGGAGTGAGGGGTTAGTGTGTGAGGGGGTGAGGGGTTAGTATGTGAGAGGGTTAGAGGGTTAGAGGGTTAGTGTGTGAGGGGTGAGGAGTGAGTCTTATTGCACAGAGCAGCACGGAGCAGGGAGTTTCAATGAGCCGTCTCCCCCACTTATTTCCTTCCCTCCCCTAGGCCGATGCTCGCTGCGTGTGTGTATGTGTTTTTGTGTTTATTTGTGTGTGCGTGTGTGAATGCGCTTGTGTCTGTGCGTGTCTGTGCGTGTGCGTGTGTACGTTTCTGTGTGTGTGTAAGCTAGTAATATTTTTTGCATTTCCCAAAAAAATCTTATTGTCCAGATTTTGGTCTAGCTAATAAAATGCGGTTGGCCTCTCAGCAGACACTTCATACATCGCCCTAGAGAGAGAGAGGGGGGGGAGAGAGGGGGAGGGAGACAGAGAGGGGGAGAGAGGAGAGAGGGAGAGAGAGGGAGACAGAGAGGGGAGAGAGAGAGAGGGAGAGAGGGGGAGGGAGACAGATAGGGAGAGAGAGAGAGAGAGAGAGAGAGGGGGAGAGAGAGGGGAGAGGGAGGGGGAGAGGGAGAGAGAGGGAGACAGAGAGAGAGAGAAAGACGGAGAGGGAGAGAGAGAGAGAGAGAGAGAGAGAGAGAGAGAGAGAGAGAGAGAGAGAGAGAGAGAGAGAGAGAGAGAGAGAGAGAATCGATACAGTCATATTTCACAGAACTGTAATTGCTCCTGAAAGTCTGTCACACTCGTTTGTTTGGTAGAGCACTCCTCTGCCTTCACTATTCCAGAGAGAGAGGGAGGTAGGGAGAGGGGGAGGAGGGAGGGATC
>NC_082392.1:57500-63599 GCF_031168955.1 Gadus macrocephalus | reverse complement strand
GCATAGCATGCGCGCAAACTCACAGCCAGACACAAGAACTCCTTCTAATTCAAGAGCAGCTTTGTCTTTAATGACAGAAAATAAAGATTAGAAAGAAAATAAAACTGAAAACTAGTTTTTGCATGCTTCAATATTGTGTTATAATGCAAGCTGCATTGATTATTGCATTGTTCATAGAAAGTCATATTTGTGACAAAAGCTTTCTCTCTTATAAAATATTAGATAAGTTAATTAATCTGTTGATGTCTTTAATGACCAAGGAAATGATTAACAAACTCTGAGTAGCAAACCCAGATGTATATATATATATTTGAAAATCACGCAGGATATGTACACAGAAAAAATTGTTGCATCGATAATCGCTTCAGAATCGAATCGTTGACCTCATAATCGGAATCAAATCGAATCGTGAGGTGCCAAGAGATTCCCACCCCTAAGAGACACAGCGGATTGGTTCAGATGTGTTAGCAGTGATGCTAGCAAACACAGCGGATTGGTTCAGATGTGTTAGCAGTGATGTTAGCGACACAGCGGTTTGGTTCAGATGTGTTAGCCGTGATGCTAGCGACATAGCGGTTTGATTCAGATGTGTTAGCAGTGATGCTAGCAAACACAGCGGTTTGGTTCAGATGTGTTAGCCGTGATGTTAGCGACACAGCGGTTTGGTTTAGATGTGTTAGCCGTGATGTTAGCGACACAGCGGGTTGGTTCAGATGTGTTAGCCGTGATGTTAGCGACACAGCGGTTTGGTTCAGATGTGTTAGCCGTGATGCTAGCGACATAGCGGTTTGATTCAGATGTGGTAGCAGTGATGCTAGCAAACACAGCGGTTTGGTTCAGATGTGTTAGCCGTGATGTTAGCGACACAGCGGGTTGGTTCAGATGTGTTAGCCGTGATGTTAGCGACACAGCGGTTTGGTTCAGATGTGTTAGCCGTGATGTTAGCGACACAGCGGGTTGGTTCAGATGTGTTAGCCGTGATGTTAGCGACACAGCGGGTTGGTTCAGATGTGTTAGCCGTGATGCTAGCGACATAGCGGTTTGATTCAGATGTGTTAGCCGTGATGCTAGCGACACAGCGGGTTGGTTCAGATGTGTTAGCCGTGATGCTAGCGCCATAGCGGTTTGATTCAGATGTTTTAGCCGTGATGCTAGCGACATAGCGGGTTGTTTCAGATGTGGACATGCTGCAGGGGTCCCGTGTGAACTGAACATTGTTTGCTAGGATCATTCTCTGGTGAAACCTTAGAGGAACAAGAGACCACTGATTGTAAATTAGAGACATTTGGATCCAACCAATGGCTCTGGGACTGTGTAGTGTCATTATACACACACACACACACACACACACACACACACACACACACACACACACACACACACACACACACGACACACACATACGCATTACACATACACACATGACACACCCATTTGATTATACACACGCAAACACAAACTCAAACACACACACACGTACACACACTCAGAGTCAAGAAAGATTATCATCCAGTCTGGCTCCGATGGAAGTACAGCAGATACAGTAGTTATATATATACATATATATATATATATGTAGAAATATATATGATGATATGATATAACTATATAAATAGATTCCTTCATATAATTACATTATTCTAAAGTGATTTTAAGTAGATAAATAACTTATATGTAGTTATATATATACTGTATATATGTAAACATATGTAGATCTCTTTATTATAAATATAACTATATATATATAGATTACTTCATATAGTAGTATTTTCATTATACTCATACATTATGTACTCTATATATGTAGTATATATTACATATACTCTTTACTATACACAGTAGGTAAACTTTTCTTTATCATCATGTACTGTAGTACGTAGCATAATGCACATGCAGTATTTAGTAATAGGGTTAGAGTTAGGGTTAGGGTTAGGGTTAGCCTAACCATAACCCTAACCCATAATGCACGTGCAGTATTTAGTAATCCTTTTTCTGTCGTCAGCTGATAGCAGCTTGGGTTCCTATTGGCTGAGGGGCTGAAAGTCAGAGGTTAGACTTCTGCCGCAGTTCTCTTGGGCAGACAGTTGCACCTTGATCCAATCTATTTAGATACACAGCAACACACACACACACATACACGCCGGCACACAGACTCAGTCACACACACAAATATGCTTGCACACACGATACACAAACGCACACACAAAAAAACATTAATACATGCATGCTGTTGTTTACTTCTTTTTTTTTTTATTGAAGTTACAACCAATTAGGCTGAGCGGAGTTGAAACTGGGCAGACCAGCTCGGACGCACAACAGCAGCATGAAACACAAACAAAGCCTCACCACAACACAGGGGGCTCAGAGCCCCGCCCACCGCGACACGACTGGCAGGATCACACAGGGGTCGGATTACACACAGACACACACTGAACTCTGTCTGGGAGAGGAGAGGGGAGGGGAGGGGGGAGGGGAGGAGAGGGGGGAGGGGAGGGGAGAGGGGAGGGGAGGAGAGGAGAGGGGAGGAGAGGAGAGAAGAGGAGAGAGGAGAGGGGAGGGGAGGGGAGGGGAGGGGAGAGTGGAGAGGAGAGGGGAGGGGAGGGGGGGGAGGGGGGAGGGGAGGAGAGGAGAGGGGAGGAGAGGAGAGGGGAGGAGAGGAGAGGGGAGGAGGAGATGAGGAGAGGAGAGGGGAGAGGAGGGGGGGAGGGGAGGGGAGGAGAGGGGAGGGGAGGGGGGAGGGAAGGAGAGAGGAGAGGAAAGAGGAGAGAGGAGCGGGGAGGAGAGGGGAGAGGAGAGGGGAGGGGAGGTGAGGAGGAGAGGGGAGAGGAGAGGGGAGGGGAGGGGAGGAGGAGAGGAGAGGAGGAGAGAGGAGAGGAGAGAGGAGGAGAGAGGAGGAGAGGAGAGGAAAGAGGAGAGGGGAGGGGAGGGGAGAGGGGTGGTTTTGGAAAACAATTAAAAAACAAAGAAACAGCAGGGGGGTATGTTGCGAGTTGAGAACGGGACAGACAGACGGACGGACAGACAGACGGACAGACAGACGGACAGACAGACGGACAGACAGGCAGACAGACAGACGGATGGACGGACAGGCATCTGTTATTGAAACGACTTGATTTCTTATTGGGTTATGCGTTAAACATACGGAGGAACGCGGTCGCTGAGCTACCCTGCCCCAACATTGCACGACACGTTAAGCTCAACTAGAATCAAAACCATCTTCCAAAATGATATTTCGACCGACCAAAGATAGTCGGAAAGCCTACAGAAACTATAAATAGTTCATGTGACAATCACATTATTAAAAATAGATTTGGAGCAATGATTTACTGAGGAACAATTTATTTGGGAGCATGCTTTTACAAGTTTGGCTGCCCCACCTGCCCCCCTGTCTGCAGTGAACGTTCCCGCCTCTGTGATGGAGGCTATGAGTCGTCAGGACTCCCTCCAGACCTTCAACAAGAACGGCAAAGCCTCGTCGCCGGCGGCCGTCGTGCGCTCCACGGTCTTCGCCCACAGCCCGTGCTCCCGCTCCTTCTCCCTGATGGACAAGGTGGGCGGGCCGCAGGCCGACTCGGCCTTCGGCCCGCTGGGCTCCAAGAACCAGAGGGTCCTGGCCAGCCCCACCTCCACCAGCCAGCTCAGCAGCGAGTTCAGCGACTGGCACCTCTGGAAGTGCGGCCAGTGCTTCAAGACCTTCACCCAGAGGATCCTGCTGCAGATGCACGTCTGCACCCAGAACCCAGACCGGTAAGACCCAGAACCTCCAGAGCCAGACTGTTAGAACCTCCAGAACCTGAACAGTCGAACCTCCAGAGCCAGACTGTTAGAACCTCCAGAACCTGAACAGTCGAACCTCCAGAACCAGACCTTAAGGAACTCTAGAACCAGATCGGTAGAACCTTCAGAACCAGACCTTAAGGAACTCTAGAACCAGATCAGTAGAACCTTCAGAACCAGACCTTAAGGAACTCTAGAACCAGATCGGTAGAACCTTCAGAACCAGACCTTAAGGAACTCTAGAACCAGATCGGTAGAACCTTCAGAACCAGACCTTAAGGAACTCTAGAACCAGATCGGTAGAACCTTCAGAACCAGACCTTAAGGAACTCTAGAACCAGATTGGTAAAACCTTCAGAACCAGATCGATAGAACCTCTAGAACCAGATCGGTGGAACCTTCAGAACCAGACCTTAAGGAACTCTAGAACCAGATCGGTAGAACCTTCAGAACCAGATCGATAGAACCTCTAGAACCAGATCGGTAGAACCTTCAGAACCAGATCGATAGAACCTCTAGAACCAGATCGGTAGAACCTTCAGAACCAGATCGATAGAACCTCTAGAACCAGATCGGTAGAACCTTCAGAAACAGATCGATAGAACCTCTAGAACCAGACCTTAAGAAACTCTAGAACCAGATCGGTAGAACCTTCAGAACCAGACCTTAAGGAACTCTAGAACCAGATCGGTAGAACCTTCAGAACCAGATCGATAGAACCTCTAGAACCAGATCGGTAGAACCTTCAGAACCAGATCGATAGAACCTCTAGAACCAGATCGGTAGAACCTTCAGAACCAGATCGATAGAACCGCTAGAACCAGATCGGTAGAACCTTCAGAACCAGATCGGTAGAACCGTCAGAACCAGACCTTAAGGAACTCTAGAACCAGATCGGTAGAACCGTCAGAACCAGACCTTAAGGAACTCTAGAACCAGACCTGAATGAACTCTAGAACCAGATCGGTAGAACCGTCAGAAACAGACCTTAAGGAACTCTAGAACCAGACCTTAATGAACTCTAGAACCAGATCGGTAGAACCGTCAGAACCAGACCTTAAAAGACCTCTAGAACCAGACCGTTATGACCTTCAGAACTAGACTGTAAGAACCTTCGGAACGAGACCTTAAAAGACTTCTAGAACCAGACCGTTAGAACCTCCCGAACCAGCCTGTTATCGTGTGTGTTTGCGTGTGCGTGTCTTCATGGTGTGTGTGAGTGTGTGTGAGTGTCTTCATGGTGTGTGCGTGTGTGTGTGTGTGTGCGTGTATATCTAATGGATGTATTATGGGTTTTCTCACGCCATGGAGTTGTGTTTACGTTGAGTTCCCGCCTGATGATGGAGTTATGAGTGAATGAGTGACGCTGAAAAAGAACCCTGCGAGACTGTAGATGACAGCATGAATCACTCAGACCACATAAAACCACCACTGTTTACTCTCTCTCTCTTTCTCTTTCTCCCTCGACAGCCCTCTCTCAGTCCCCCCATCTCTCTCGCCCTCCCCCCATCTCTCTCGCCCTCCTCATCCCTCTCTCTTTCTTTCTCTCCCCCTCCTCTCTCTTATTGAAATGTTGCCCAGCATACGAGCATTCATGATTATCACAAAAGCACAGCTAGCACCTAGCTCAGAGGGCTAGCACACACATAAACACACACACAAACACACACACACACACACGCACATACACACACACACACACACACACACACACACACACACACACACACACACACACACACACACACACACACACACACACACACACACACACACACAAACAAAATGAAGCACCATTTGGGTTGCGTGGGATTTTGTTTGAGCAGATTTTATTTAGCTGTGTATTATTTAGTGATGCTCTATTAAGTTGTGTGTGAGTTGTATGTTATATGTTGTACGCGATTTTGTGGTATGTTTCCCTAAGAGCTGATTTTAGAATCAGGGGGATGTGATCCATGACTTTAGGAACAGGACATGTGATCCATGACTTTAGGACCTGGGGGATGTGATCCATGACTTTAGGAACTGGGGGATGTGGTCCATGACTTTAGGAACTGGGGGATGTGGTCCATGACTTTAGGAGGGATGTGTTCCATGACTTTAGGAACTGGGGGATGTGATCCATGACTTTAGGAACTGGGGGATGTGGTCCATGACTTTAGGAGGGATGTGATCCATGACTTTAGGAGGGATGTGATCCATGACTTTAGGAGGGATGTGATCCATGACTTTAGGAACTGGGGGATGTGGTCCATGACTTTAGGAGGGATGTGATCCAAGACTTTAGGAGGGATGTGATCCATGACTTTAGGAGGGATGTGA